>NW_006263826.1:689918-705245 GCF_000469605.1 Apis dorsata | reverse complement strand
GGATTCGAACCTGGAATCTTCTGATCCGTAGTCAGACGCGTTATCCGTTGCGCCACAGGACCTATTACTTACAAAATTTTCAAACTTGATATAAAAGTTGTATATATAAATTATTCATTAAAAATATAAAAAAATCAATGTAACATTTAAATAATAAATACTTTTTTTTCTTTTACTTATATATTTTACTTAAAATATAAGATAAAAAAAAAAAGGAAGATTATTTAATGCACATATTGCAAAACAATTTCCGACACTATGCAATCTTTTCAATAGAGAACATAATGATCATAAAAATATTTCATCCATTGATTAGATATTTATGAATGGCAATCACCCCTGACATTTTATATTAACTAATGTTAAACAATATTTATAAATATCAAGAAAAGTTATTAACAAGTCAATGAGCAGAAATTTAAGTGTGAAAATATTACATGATGTTTAATGTCATCGTGATAGAATATTGACTCACCGTGGCAATAGAACGAGTGATATAATTAATAAATATCGCACGCAGAATAGTCCCTATGACTGGGATTGAAAACGTAAGCGTTTGAACGTGCACGACACAGAACTCACATCAGACTTTCGAAACAATACACACCTCGTGACACTTCCGCGAAACAATAATACTCAACACTATCAAACAATCTCTCTTTCTAATGTTGTTTTCTAATGTTCGTTTTCAAACAATTGACAATACACACCCAGAATATTCCTCCGTTGTTCATATTAATATAGGTGATAGACATTTGACGTTAGAAAACAAAAAAAAAATTCAGATTATGAATAATTGAAAACGCACTTAATTCAATGAGTAACGTCAATGTCACCCCGCTACTGTCTATTGAAAATAGAAGGGTGTCGATCCAGTTGGAGAGATTCAAAAAAATTGCGTATTGCTGTTTGCCACGAATAAATCATTACTGTCCATTCACCCTTTGTACTTAAATCAGTCACATGAATCACATAACCACGCGCGTCCCGTTCAACTACTCGAAAACATGAGTGAAACAAGCTAAGAGCTGTCACAAACCATCACTACTCTCGCCATTTTGGTTTACACTGACACTCAAATGATCAGAGAGGTGTTATACTATGAATACGCATGCGCGCGACAGGTGGCTGCCCGGGAGTTGAACGTTGTCTGCAGTATATTGTCGACATTTGAATTGTTACGTATTTCATTATTAAAAATTTAAAAAAAAACTACGAGATTGACATTATTATATATTAAACATTATTACATTTATATTTTATTATATATAATATATATATATATATAAGATTATAAAATCATTTAAATATTATAAGTTGTTATACAATAATTTATGAAAAGTACAAATAAATTTTGAATTTTTCTAATCAACTGTAACTACTTGTATTTGTTGAGTGATAATCAATTAATTTGTATATTAATTCAATATATTTTCGGATGATTAATTAATCCTTTTTATTTAACAAATATATGCAAATAGTATCAATATCATATCGCACATCATTCTAAATTTTATATATATATATTAATTCACTTTTGATTTTAAAATCTTCTTACTATTTTAATATCATTTTCAAAGATCGATATTAATAGATCGTAAAAATTGTAAATCTATTTTTAATTTGCAATGTAATATATAAATATAAATATATTAATTATTTCATTTATTATTATAATAAATTATTAAAGACACAAAAATTAAAAATAAAAATCTAAAAATTGCTAAATTATTGATTATATAAAAATCATGTTCACATATTTTATTTGTTTTTATATATATTTTTCATATCAGTAAAAATTATATTTTAGTAGTATTTTCATAACTTAAATAAATAAAACTATATCAATTGTTATTATATATATATAAAGTTATATATTTAGAAAGTTTATTCAATAAGATAGAAATCTATAAATCAAATTAATTCATCATCATTAGTAGTATTTTCTAGTATATATAAAAGTAATTTAATTAAAATTAAAAATTTTAATAAAATTTTAATAAAATAAAAATAATAAATTATTTTTAAAATTAATAAAATTACTTTTAATAAATAATGAGTTATTAGCAATAGAAAATTTTTTGATAATAAATTAAATATGTTATAATATTATAAATCATTATATTACATCAATAAATTATAAAATTAATAGAATAAATATTGAAAATTATAATATTACAATAATATTTTATATTTTAAAATATTTTTTTGAATTTATTCATAATTTATTAATCTATTGTTATCGATATCCGCTTATAATATTCGACATTGTCCACTGAGCAATGATTATCGACGAGTAGATCTCAATTTATTTGCCAGTATATTTTATCGTTATTATAGAAAAATGAGAACCTATTTATTTTTGTGGTACTGTATTATCTACAAATAGTAATTATTATTTCATTTCATAATAATTTTAGATTAGAGTTTTTTTTATATTCACATTTCATAATGTTAAAGTTTTTAAATATTATTTTTTGTTAGATTATTTTTCATTATTCTTCTAAGATTTTAATCTTACATTATTATTTTTAATTTATTTTTAATTTAATTTAACTTTAATATTTCAATATATTTCAAATTTTAATATGTGGATATAGCATAAAACTTATTTTATATTATTAAAAATATAAAAAAAAATTCGACTTTCCTATTATATAAAAAAACAAAAATAAGAATTTAAAATATTTAAATATTTAAAGTTTATCAATCGATTTTGAAAAAAATGCTTTTGATACTTGTAGAAAAAAATGGCCCATGGGGGGATCGAACCCACGACCTTCGCGTTATTAGCACGACGCTCTAACCTACTGAGCTAATGGGCCTTGTTGAATTATATTCTGTTAGATATATGTATGATAGTATGAAAACTTAAATATAGATTATAAATTTAGATAAATATTATATATATATTTATATTATATTATTTTATTATATATTTTATTATATATAATATTTTTTAATAATTATATTATATATATATTTATATATATATTTATTATAATAAAAGTACAAATTTAAAAAGTATTAAAGTTTAAATTAAATTTAAAAATTTGATTTTGAAAATAGATAAAAAATTTATTTATTTTTGTGTCTTTTAATATAGCATTGAAATATGTACATAATATTATTTTATATAAAATTCATTATATTATAATATAATAACATTATATCACATTTTATTTAATTTGACATAAGGCATTTTTAAAAATTTCATCTAATTTATCATATCCCTTTAAGCCAACTTTGGTACCAGCTACTTGACAACCAAAAGTCACAGCTCCTTGCAAAACATTTTGTGTAATAAATTCTGTATGACTACATTCTAAACTTTCAATATTATAATTCATTTTAATATTACGTTCCATTTTTATATCTGTATGTAAGACACTAGTTGCTTCATTTGATCGTAGATTTTGTTTTCTGATAAATTCCAATTTTGCTTTATTTAAAAAATGTAATACTGCAGCATTGAAAGTATCTCCAGCTCCTAAAGTGTCCACAACTTTTTGTGGTGGAAATGCAGGTGATTGTACTATAATATTGTCAGGAGTTCTTGCCATAGCACCTCTATCACCCCAAGCACATATAAGAGTTGCTCTAAAAAAAAAAATTTTATGATGATATGCTTATTTTTTATATGTAATTTTTAAGTAACTTTTTTATACCCTGATTTAGCTTCTTCGCCAATATTTTTCAGTGTTTCACTCATATTTTCATATCCTCTACTTTGAGCAAAATCTTTAGCTATAAATACTAAATCAACATAAGGTAATAAATCTAATAATTCTTGTTTTGGAGTTTCTAATTCTACACTGATAGTAATTGGTGCTTGATTTATATCTATCTCTTTATTATCTTGACTATAATTCAGCATATTATTATAATTTTCCACACATTGCATCATAGATAAAACTTCGTTCAAATTTCTACCCTCAAAATGAATCCAACTATAATCTTCTAAATGTAATTGTTCAAAATTTTTTAATGTTAACTCTGGCAAATTTGGATTATGATGTACAATCGTACGAGAACCAGAGCTTAGACTTAGAATAATAGTAGATATAGGACATCCTATTTTTTTTATCATAGGACAGTGAGAAAAGTCAATATTATATTTTTGCATATCATTTTGCAAAAAATTTAAATGTTCTTCAGCACTTAAAGTACCAAAAAATTCACATGAGCTTCCTAATTGAGAAAGAACTGTGCAAGAGTTAGATGCATTACCTCCTCTTTGCCATCTACATTCTATAGATCTGCAAAATAAAACATAAAATAAAAAAAATAATAAATTTTATTTTGAACATATTAAAAATATTAATTAAATTTTATTTATTATAATAAAATTACTAAAAATATTAATTACAATTATTATATTTTAGTTAGCAACATATTATTTACATCATTATTAATATCAGCAGATTAGTAAATGGATAATACTGCGCAATCGCATATATAAAAATATCTTTTACCTTTGGTCAGAATCTTCTACAGGATATTGTTTGCACGTTTGTACAATATCTAAACAGCTTACTCCAACGCAAAGAATTTTTTGTTGATTTGATTCCACTGTAAAAGATGTACCAACAATTTTCTCGTAGAAACTTGAAATCATGTCAGTCAACGATGTAAATATATAACTTATATTACATATCTCTTACTTGAGAGATGATATAAATTTAACTGATTAACATATATTGAAATGAATTTTATGATTTGATAACTAACCATATTTTTCATTTAATTGAATTTTTCCTTTATTATCTGTAGGATTAGGTGTAATACATATGTATCGATTAAGTTTACTTAACCTTTGACTCTCGGCAAATATTCTGATAATTTTTAAAGTTATTTTTATATTTAAAATGATACTGAAACTTAGCATATTATAGAGCAAATTAAATATTTTTGAATTATATCCATATCATTTATTTAATATATCTATAATATAAATTTATATATATATATGTATATATAAAGATATAATGAAGATTATGAAGAACAAAATATTAATTTTATTACAACATAGATTTTTATTTTATTAATCTTATTGTAAAATATATTAAAAAATATACATAAAAATTAATTATTTTATTTAAAAACTATATAAATGAAATACAACATTAATTAATGTATTTACAATAAAAGTAATTGAAAAAATCTTAAAATTCCCGCTTCGTGTGTCAATATGGAACGATTATAGCGCTTAATGATCAACGAAAAATGCCAAGATGGCAACGCTAACGATTTCATTGTATGTTAAGATAGCTTTTATTGTTTATTCACTAAAATTTTAAATATAATATCTAAAAAGATTATTTTATGAAAAAATATAGAGTCTTTGCTAAATTATTAGAAATATCTGTTTTTTAAGTAGGCTAAATCTATGTAAGGAATTCATATAAACTACCATATCGAAGCTTCGTCTAATTATTCTCCGTTATTTCACTATCAAATATTTGTTGCCTACGCTTTTATCTTTAGATTAATTATTATTATTAATTATTATTATATACGATGGATCCTCGAATACATAGAAGATCAGAACCAGAAAAAGGACCAGGCGATTTGGTCAGTGCATTAACCTCACAAATTATTTTTTCTTAAAATAATATAAATTTCTCAAATAATAAAAAAAAATTTATACATACGAATGCGTATGTATTTAAAACTGAAATTTATTAAAAATTTTATTAAAAATTCATAATTATTTAATTTTAATTATTTTTATCAAGAAAAAAAGATAAATATTATAATCTGAATTACATCTTCCAGATAGTTGAATGGTTAAATGAAGCTTCTTTAAATCCAGGAGAAGATATAAAAGTTACAAATTTATGTAAAGTTCAAGAAATTTTAATTAACAAGGAGCCACAATTACTTCCATTATATTTAGATGAAGCATTACAGTTTTCTTTAGATAGATATGCAGAAGTTAGAAAAACAATTACAGGTTTTATTGAAGAAGCTGGGTAATAATCATTCTTAAAATTTATAACACAATATATATACATATATATGTATATTATAATATTATTATTTGTGAATAAAATAATCATACTTTATTTATAGAGTAAAACAACCTGAAGTAATTCCACGTGTTGTTCAAATACTTTTAAGATTAGTTTCTGATGAATCATCAGCTGTTGCTAAAAGAGCTCTTAGAGCTAGTGGTAGAATATTAAGAGCTGCTTTGAAATGGATATCTAGTGCTACTACAGTTACAGCAGAAATGGAAGTAGCATGGAATCAACTTAGTGCTCTTAAAATTCAAATAATAAATATGATTGACAGTGATAATGATGGGTAAAGAAATTCTTAAAATTTTATTTTATATATTTTGATTAAAAATTAATTTATAATAATTTATAATAATTTCTTCTTTTTCATATTCAGTATTAGAACACAAGCTGTGAAATTTCTTGAAGGTGTTGTTTTAATACAAACATATCCTGATCCAGATATTCCTAAAAAACCTGATGATTTTTCTTTAGAAGATATTCCATTAACATTAAAAATAGCACGTAGACGAAAATTAGAAGAAGAGGCTAATGATGTAATGGATTTATTAATAAAATTTCATGGATCTCCACATGTTAGTAGTGTTAATTTGATGACATGTATGGGATCTTTAGCATTGATTGCTAAAACAAGACCTCAATTCATGCCAGGTGTAATACAAGGTATATAATACTACTTTCAAAAGAGAAAAAGAAAGAAGGGAAAGAATAGTACAATTTAATCATTAAATTAATAATTAAATTTCAACTTTCCCACAATTATTATTACAACTAAAATTATAATTTGATTAAATTAAAATTTATCAATTTATAGCATTACAAAGATTACAACATGATTTACCACCTACATTATCCGATTCTCAAGTAACTAGTGTACAAAAACAATTAAAATTAACTCTATTAGGATTGATGAAACATCCAGCTAGCATAGAATTTGTATCTATAATAGCTAAACAATTAACACAATTAGGAGCAAAAGAACAAGAAATTCTAAAAGCTTATCCAAAACCAGAAGATATTCGACGTATGAAGAAACGTCAACAAGTAAAAGTGCAAAAAATAAATTTTTACTATATAAACTGATGATAATTATTAATTATTAATAATTTATATGATTTTTAGGAAGCAGCTGCATCTTCTGCAGCAAAACGTGTAAAAATTGAAACTTCTTTAGTATCAGATGAAACGGAAATTGTACCCAGTTTAATTCCTACTTCAAAATTATCAGAATTAATTGAACTTTCAGAAAGTTTTATTGCTGAAAGATTAAGTGTAGAAATTGCTACAGATTTAGTAATGGATAGTATGGTAGATAAATTTTTATATAAAATGACTAATTTTTTTATTGATAACTATTTATTTATTTTTTTTATTAAATACATTTTTTTAACAGGCATGGGTTCCAGACACAATGACAGCTATCTTTCAAAGAGAATATCAGCCTACTTCAACGACCGATATAAATATTCAGCGGCAGACAATTGCTAAATTATTAGCAACGCAAATAAAGCAAGCTAAAACGAAGAAAAAAAAGGATGCTAAAGATGAAGATGCCGTGATGGAAGACTTAGTAAAAAATCCAACTATTAGCGTAGCGGAAGCTAAACGAGAACGAAAACGTGAAAAGGATAGAGAAAAAGAGAAAGAAGCAAGGGCATCTCTAGAAGCACATGAGAAATCATTAGCAAAAACAAGAACTCGTTTAAAAGCTTTAAAATTGTCTGAAGTTACAAAACCATTGTCAAAAGAAGTAAAAGAAAAAATGTTATTGATGGCTGTGAATCGAATTTTACTTTCTGAGAAAACAGCTGTGTTTGGTGGTGTGGCAGCCATAAGGTAGATCATTTTATAAATTATTGATTTCTTTAAAAATATTATTAATTAATATAAAATATTTTCTTTTTTTTTATTTTTCTTTAGATCAAAAATTTTAACTACTCTAGCTGCAACATTTAATCCATACATTAAAGAGGCAGTATTACATTATATTACTGATGATATGAGAAACCGTTTAGATTTAGCTTTAGGTTGGTTATATGAAGAATATGCATTGCTTCAGGGTTTTCAAAGGCGAACTACATTATGTACGAAACCTCAAGAAGCTCCACATCAGGCTTATAACTTTTTATTATGTACTTTAGTATCTGCAATAGATTTAGTTCAAGGCAAAGATCGTGATACATTATTATATAGGTAATAAATAAATTCTATGAAGAATTATATGTCATTTTAAATATATGTATATATATATTTTGGAAAGGCTATACTTGGAAGCACCTTTAATTACCGAAGATGCTGTTGAAGCTTTAAAAATGGTATCTTCTGATGAAACAAGAGGATTGGTACCATTGCAATTATTGAAAGAGATGGTTATTCGTAGACCAACAAAACAATTAGTTTTTCTAAATGTATTATTATGTCATACTGGTCACGAAAATAATACGGTAATTTATAGTTATTTGATACATATTTGGTACATAATTCAAATATGTTATATATGTTTATTTTAAATATTTTAATTTTATGTTTATAAATAGATAAGAGAAGCTGCTATACAATTAGTTTGTCAACTGTATAGTCGTCCTGAATTAAGTAAACTCATAGAAGAGTATGCAGTTCTTTATTTAGGTTTCTTACGACTTCACATACCTCCTGAAATCGTTTTCGGACAAGATAGAGGTAGGCCACAAGTAGAATCCCAATGGACTGAATCAACTACAAGAGCTTGCCTTGGATTATATCTTGCTCTGTTGAGTGAACATCAAGACTTAATTCATGAGTAAGTTATTTTTTTCAAAAGCATATAATAATTATATTAATATTTACTAATATTATTTTTCTAGATTGGCAAGAGTTTATACATCAATGAGTGCAGATGTCAAACGTATTGTTCTTCGATTAGTAGAAGGACCTGTAAGATCTTTAGGAATGGGTAGTCCACAATTGTTGGCATTAGTTGAAAATTGTCCTAAAGGCGCTGAAACACTAGTTACAAGAATTATTCATATTCTTACAGAAAAATGTATTATAAATTTATAATTTTATATTTGCTTTTATTATTTTTATGTATAATATCAATATAATATTCTTTCATTTTTAGCTGCACCAAGCGTGGAATTAGTATCAAGGGTACGAGAACTTTATCAGACTAGAGTTTCAGACGTTCGATTTTTAATACCAGTCTTAAATGGTTTAACAAAAAAAGAAGTAATAGCCGCTCTTCCGAAACTCATAAAATTAAATCCTATTGTTGTTAAAGAAGTAAATAATAATATAATATTATTAAAATAATATAAATTTAAAATCAAATCATGTTATATTATTAATATTTTATTTTTTTTTATAGGTATTCAATAGATTGTTAGGTACTCATAATAACGAAAGTGGTGTACCTCATACATCTCCTATTACACCTGCTGAATTGTTAATAGCGTTGCATAATATAGATCCAAGTAAAGCAGAATTAAAAACAATTATAAAAGGTACAATATATCAAATTTGTTTATTTGATCCCACATAATCTTATTTCTATTTTTTATTCAAAATTGTAATATCAATTTACAGCTACGTCTTTATGTTTTGCGGAAAAACAAATATATACGCAAGAAACTGTAGCTGTTGTAATGCAACATCTTATGGAGATGACACCGCTTCCAACATTACTCATGCGTACAGTGATACAAAGTTTAGCATTATATCCTAGATTAAGTGGATTTGTTATGAATATACTTCAGCGGTTAATTCTCAAGCAAGTTTGGAAACAACCAAAAGTTTGGGAAGGTTTCGTAAAATGTTGTGAACGCACGCAGCCACAAAGTTTTGCAGTTATTTTACAGCTTCCTCCAACACAGTTAGCCGAAGCGTTAAAAATGGCAAGCAATTTACGATCACCTTTACTAGCACACGTCGAAGCCTTTGCTGAAAATCAGGTAATTTTTCAATAATATATTTTATTTATATAAAAATAATATATATTGTTGATTTTATTCCACTAAAAATCAAAAGAATTCAATATAAAAATGTAATATTTCAGAAAGCGCACATTCCGCAGTCGATAATGGATGTTATTCAGGGTAAATCACCTTGTGACATGCATGATGAATTTGATATTGTGAGTAAAAATACCTGTATATAAAGAATTGATTTTTATACTATCATAAAAATAATAAATATATGAACTGATCCAAATAGTTTTTCCTTGACTTTCTTGCAGGCACCACCCGGTGATTATCCGATTGAACAAAAACCAGATACAATAGAAACTGATGTTTCAGAACCAGCTCCTCCTGGTTTAGATTAGCATAAACTCATTCCAGTGTTGGGATTTGAATCATCATCAACAGATTGTCCCAACTTTAACGAATTTACCTTGTAAATTATTAATTATTTTTTTATTCGCATTATATTCAGTAATCTGAAACGTTAGATCCACGTATTTACCAAATCAAATATGAAATGTAAATATTTCTTATTCAGAATTTGCTGAAAATTCGATTAATTTTATAGCTATGACAAATCCTTATTTCGTTCTATTTTGTAAATAGAACTTTGTCTGCATATAAATGTATATACATGTTATCTTCATTATATAGTATATTTTCATTTATTTTCTGATAAATGATAATTTCCAATTTTACAAAACAAAAATTAAATAATTTTTTTCGATATTTTCATTTTCATAAAAAAAGTCAAATGACTATATTATTATTAATAATTGAAAATTTAAATTCATTTATCAATACGACTATTTTCATAAATTATGATAAACGAGTTCAAAATCTAATACATATAGTTACAATTTAGATATATAAATATTTATAATATTAAAAATTCGAATATATTTATATAGTTTTCTCTATTTATATACGTGCACTCGCTCACGTGTGTGCATCAAATATTTTGCTATCAAATCGTTATAATATTGATACTGTGTATATAGATTATTTTTACATGTAAATAGCACGTGTATAATATTTTTCATTCATTTCACAGAATACTTACATCACGTGCGAATGTTTCATTTCATGTCGCAAAATGTAAGTATAAAAACTCATTTTAAAACATAAGAGCGTAAGAAACTTTTAATATTTCAATTGCGCCATAATATTTTATGCGCAATACGTATGATTATTTATTTATAAATTAGTATTATTTATAAAATAATATATTATATTATTTTATTTTTACAAACGTTAAAATATATAAAAATGAAATTTTATACAAAAATTATAAAACAAGTTACAAATTTTGTTGATCTTTATTGAAAGACATTTCAAAGATCAAAGTATATACAAAACTAAATAAAATATTCATTTTTCAATACATTTTAAAATTCTCTTGTATATTATTGTAAAAACTTAGCAACAATTTTTTCATGCATTATTTTGCAATGTATATTATAATTTTATAATAAAAATACATTCTCTCATAATTAGGAAACTTGATTTTCATCCAAAGTCAACGCCGGTATCTAATAAATCGCGTAACATAAACGAGGCCTTCTTTGGAAGTATTCTAAATATATAAAATATTAATTAAATTAAATATTAAAAAAAATTAAATTAAATATTAAGAATAAGAAAAAAAATATTATATATTTAGTAACAATAATAAATTTACCTAAAAATATGTCCTAAGTAAAGCAAATATCCAGGTACACTAAATTCCGCATAATTTCGACGAACTCCATCTAAAATTTGTTTAGCTGCTTCCGCGGCAGGCATTGTGCCAAAATAACTTGGTATTCTTTAAAAATTATAAAAAATAAATTTCCGATAAAAATAAAATACCATTATTTGATTACTTACCTAAAACGAATATCTTTTGCTACTTCAGCACCTACAATAAATGGATAAACATGGACTAAAGAAATTATAATATTACTGTTTGAATGTCTTAACTCCGTATGTAATGACTCAGCTAATCCTTGAACTGCAAACTGTGCAGTGGATAAAGAAACTCTTTTTCCTCCTGTGGCAGCACCAGAAAGACCAGCCACAGATGACATAACCACTATATGACCTTTACCAACACGCTCCATACATGGTAAAACCGTATCTAATAACTAAAAAAAGATTTTATATAAAAAAATTCATTAATAAATTATTTATTATTCAAGTAATATTTACCCAGAAATGACTCAGGATAGTCAAATCAATTGTATGTCTTATTTCTGGTGGATCTTGAACTAATGCTCTAGGACTTGGTATACTGCAGCAATGGAAAAGCATTGTAACTTCACCTAATTCTGATTGAATAATATTCACTGTATGAGCTACCTATTATATTTTATTTACAATCAAATCAATTTAATATATTTATTACATAATATATTATATATTTACTTATTGTTACATTTATAATGATGTACTTACTTCATCTTTATGTATTATATTACAAATATATACTTTAGCAATTCCTAATGATTTAGATGCTAACTGTACAGTATTATTACAATTTTCAATATTAATATCTACGCAAGCAACATTAACTCCAAGTTGACATAAATGAATTGCTAATTCTCTACCTATACCTCGTCCTGCACCAACAACCTAAAATCAAAAAATAATTTTTAGATTTAATAAATTTTTTTATAATTGAAATTATATAATTATATTACCATTGCAACTTCTCCACGAAGGCTTTTTAAAGGAGGAGGTCTAAATATTCTGTATAATGCAATTAAAATAGCAAAAAATATTCCAAATAAAAGTGTCACAAGATCTACTATTAAAATAACCAGAGAATATAATCTGAGCAGCATCTTTGGTGGTTTAAATTTTCTTTTCAAATTCTTCTGCAATATAAAATTATATTTGTTTCTAAATTATTTAATTAATTTAATATATTTAAAAAATATTTAATTGTTAAAAATTATTTTATTATTGTAATAAACAGAATATTTACCATTTTATTAAATAAAATAATCAAAACTAAATCGTAATAAGAAAATAATTTGAATAAAATAAAAATAAGATGAAAAAATGTATTAAATCTGAATATTATAAATAAATATAAGTATTTTATATTGAATTATTTTTTATATCATTTATTTTTATATCAAATTACGTTACGATATTTATGATAACACAATATCAGGATTTTACATAGTAAATAGAATTTATATAGTAAAGTATTATTAAAAATTTATTTAAAATAATTTATGATTATTATAATATTGGAAAGCATTAGTATAAATTTTTTGATTGTATTTAACAAAAATTATTAAATCTTATTATTACATACCACGTATTCGACAATACTTTTTAAAACTTTTAACCGCCGTTGCTTCTAAATCTTTTAAATAGATTTAAATAAAACAATTTTAAATTTCATAGTATATTATTCACTAAAAATAAAATTGAAATTAAAAAAGGTAATTTTAATTAAAATATTAAAAGTATTAGAAATACTAAAAGATTTTATATATTTAACCTTTCATTCGTTTCAAAGAATTATTTAAACTTTATTTGCTTATCTTATAAATTCAGTAACTATATGATACAATTTTATTGACATAAATAATTTATTTTAATTTATAAATATAATTTTTAATTTGACATTAAATTCATTATATAAATTATATTCAATTTATATTTTTTTTTGTATTTTCTATGATTAAATTGTATTTGTGGATACATATGTAAATATTCATGTAAATACAGCATAAGTGTATATATTTTAAATATTTTAAAGTATGCAATTAAATACATGATAATTTAATGTTATAAAAAAAATGTATCGAATATTTATTTTGATATATGATTTTTAAATGAGATATATTTATTTCAATAAGTTTTTTTTAATTGAATTAAGAATTTTATTCTTTTATTTATTTTATTCTTATGTACTTTTATTCTTTATAACTATGTTTTGTTATTTTTGAAAGTTTTTTGTTAGTTTTTTAATATCTAAATCGAAAATAAACAATATATGAAATTTTTTATTCAAATTCATATAATAATAAATATAATTAAAGATTGTATTCTGTATATATTACGTGTTATATGCATTATATCGATTTGGCAGAAAGTGACGTAATTATTGAGGATAGTTTATTACATTATTATTTAGATCAAGAAATTTATTCAAAATGTGGTATATGACTTTACCACCAATAATTATAATAGCAGTATGTTCGACATTACCAGCGTATATAGCACCATATGTGAATAATTTTATTGATGGACATGTAAGTAATTTTTCTAACATAACCTCAATATAACATGTAAATATTATTTAAATATATTGAAATATTAATTAAAATTATAAATGAAGATATGAATATAAAAAATATTTAAAAATAAATAATATATGATTTATAAATAATATATGATAAAGATAATATATAAAATAAAAAAGATTACTATTTGAACAATTATTTTCTTTTTTTAAAATAAAATTTTGTTTTATGTAAATTTTTATACAATAAATGATTTTATAAATATTATATATTATTATATATGTATTATTTGTTTAGATTTATTTATTAAAATTTATATAAATTTTTCTACCATTGTTTTTCTTCGCTAATTTTTCTATATTTTATTACAGAAGCAAAAGAGATTCCATACTACTCATTTAGAATTAATAGGATATGCTAGAGACTATGAAAAAGGTGATAATAAATACTGGAATTTTAAATTAAATAGAAATATAATTATGTAATAATTCATAATCTTTCTTAATTATAATGATATATTATTATAATTAATAATTTTAAATTTAATTAATATAAACAGATTTTTAATATAATTATTTTATTTTTTATAGGATTCCATTCCAAATAAATAAAAGCATATTGGCTTATATTAAATAATATTCATTATTTTAGTGAAGTTATTATGTAAAAATCATATTGTAATATATATAATGAAATGTATAATTTCAGATTTTTTAATTCTCCTAATTATAAAATCTATCATTTATTAAAAATTATTTATTATTTATTATTTATTTAAAAAAATGCTATAAATATGTATAAATTAATTATAATTATTTTTATTTATTGTAATTGTAATTATAATTATCTTCATAAATTTTATTAGAAATTTTAATGACAAATTATAACATAATAATACTATATTTATAATTAGTAAAAAATGTATAATAGTACTATATCTTTAATATAAAATATAGAACATACAAAATATAATATTATAAGAGTAATTTGATAATTGATAACTTTGATAATTGATATTATGTAAAAGATATTTTATTTAAAATTTTATAGCTTTATTGATGAAAATTTAATCATATATCAATTTAATCAAACTTTTAATCATTATTTAATCTTTTCAGAAGT
>NW_006263826.1:689593-689839 GCF_000469605.1 Apis dorsata | reverse complement strand
TTTAAATAATTTTTTATTGTAATATTTTTTTGAATATAATAATTATGAAAAAATATATATATATTTAGAATACAATATAGAATTAAATAATAATAAAAATAGATTTATAAATAATATTTTTATTATAAGATAATCAAAAATAGAAAAAATGTTTGCAAAAAAATTTTAACTTATTTTTACTATTATTTTTTTTTTTATTTATTTCCAATATTTTATATAATTATATATCTTTCTGCATATCAAAAT
>NW_006263826.1:687372-689358 GCF_000469605.1 Apis dorsata | reverse complement strand
GAATATTTAAAAAATATATATATATATATGTAATATAATATATATAATAATATATATTCCAAGTATTTCAAACAATATATTTCATATTATTATAGTTTGAAGTTCTGAACCCCTCAAAAATATATGTATAAGATCGGTCCCTACGCTTAAAAAGAGATAATGAACAATAGACTGCCGAGGGGGCTGTTAGAGGGATACAGACCTTTTGAACATGACATGAAAGTTACAGGTATATTCATATTTCTATACATCTATATATATATATATATATTTTTTTTTTTTTTCATTAAAAACTGATGAAAAAAAGAAGTATTAGTAATGCCTATCATTGCATTAATTAAATTAGATAATTTAGATATTTAAACAATTTAAAATTTAAACAATATATAAATCTTTAGAAAAAATAAAATATTTAATTAAATTAAATTATGTATTTGTAAATTAAAACATTTACAAAACGTATAACAATGGATCGGATGGATAACAATGATAAAATCTTTGTCAATATTTTTCAAAAAAAATTCTAATAGATATAAAATAAAGAGATATCGTTAATTGCGATTGCATCAAAAAATGTATGTGTCATCGATTACAAATCTTTATTTTGATATAGAAAAATACTTAAAATAATATATACTTAGTTTATACCAATCTTGAAACATAAAAAACAAATCTGATTACGAAATTGATTTATCGATTCTATTATTTCATTTAAGTACTGAAAGTTTTTACATGCAATCGATATTGATCTTCGAAAAATTAGTCATAAATTCCTCTTATGATTGATGCTGATATATCAAGTAGTTAATTTCTTTTGTCCTGTACTATACTGTCATTTAGAAACTTAATTACTTGTCAATTTTTATCCATAATATAAAGTATGATTGCAATTTCAGCATAATTATGAAAACTAAAAAGAAAATCGGTCCTGTTCAAGATACCGCTTGGCGGCAGTCTAAGCTTCAGCTTTAAATCGGTTTTCAGTTTGAACGAGCGACCTCGCAGTCGAGTGCGAGACGCCGTGCAAGTAACATCGCGTTGAATGTCGCGTCCTTTTTCTTCACGATTTTTCCCTTAATTTTTTAATGGTTCATTCCTCCAAATTTTGTATTAACACACAGTTTCGAGACTCTTTAAGATCATTTTAGAAATAATTGAAAAGAGCATAAAAAGTAATTGTCTAATTTGTTTACGCGGGAATTATTAGGAAATCGGACATATCTGTTCGACCCTTTGAGCCTAAAGGCGAATACGGACAAGAAACAACAAAGCCAACAATAGAAAGTTGCAAAGTTGCAATTTTGTTTTTCAAGTTACGAAGAAATATGGATATATTACAAGTTTTTTGATAATATCATTATTGTTGTTTTTGTTTTCTCCTTTGTTTATTTATCCTTTTCTAGTTCATTTAATTGTTTTATTACGTTCTAAAAGAAAGCAGTTGAATAGCATATTTAGTGGAAAGTGTATCGACGAAAGTTTCGAACGGCGTTCACGGCCAACCTGTTAGTCATGTGAGAACGGTAAAAACCATTCTAGCAGGAACTCTGGAAGAGCAGTTTCTCGGAAACGGCCGTCAGAATAGTAATAACGATGTAGTGAAACCTGCTTCTCGCCGAGCAAGGATACGCGCTGTTTTGACGATCGTCCCTTTGATCGCTCGTGCGCTGTGGTGTTCGTATGCGTTTTCGCGAATGGTATCTCTTTATTATACATATGTATGTACAAAATGATATCGTTTTTAAAAAGACAGCATTCTTGCGATTGTTTCAACGCGATATTGTAAAACTATTGAACGCAACAAAAAGAAAAAAAATAAGAGGAAATTATTAGAAAGAAGTGAATCATTTGTTTACGGACATGCAACTATTTTGCAACAGCTCTGGATGGCGCGGTAGAAAGACAGGTAAGCGAAATTTTCCTATTTTGTCGTTTTATTTATTTTGTCAATATAGCCTTGCATTTGTTTGAGTATGAAAGAATGGA
>NW_006263826.1:683192-687126 GCF_000469605.1 Apis dorsata | reverse complement strand
ATATATATATATATATATATACATTAATAGGTACTTGGTATTATCTGTTTATTTTCTATTCTATTCATTTAACCTTTTCTTTTCCGTCTCATTCAATTTCGATTACTCATTGCGAAAAGATTAATGTCGTTTCATAGTATTCGAAACAAAGCGTATCGTCATGCAAAAAGTAATAGAAAAAAATTATGCTGTTTTACGAAAAATTGATCTTTTCGCGCGTTATTTCTACGATTGATTTGAATCGTATTTTTCACTTGCATTCTTTCATCGTTTAATATTACAATTGATTATCACATTGATTAATATTTTTGGTCCGAAGTCATCGCACTCTTAATATTTTTAATAATCGATCAATACTTGTCTCATTACGGCGAGTTCACGATAGAAGAGAGATTTTCCCTTTATCGGTAGTTATTGGCGGAATCATGGCTCGTAAAATTTATATATTTATCGTACACAGATTAATTATATAGAAGATTGCATTGAAACCAAATGCATACAGGAAACTGAGGAGGATTAGTTCAGACACAAACCGTTTCAAAAGATTTTTTCATGCGACAAATGATCGGATCGTGGAAAGGTTTAAATTACTTTTTCTCGAGGAGAAAGAGAAGCAGTCTCATCACAAGATTCCGTGTTATCGGTAAGGAAGCTAATCTCCGTTCTCTCGAACGTTGATAAATCGCACTCGTTGATAAACCACGGTGCCTCATCTCGAACACGATTTTCCTAATCGCCGACAGCCATTTTCTAACAAACTGATCGTTCGTTGTACGTAAACTCGTGGTTATTTCGTGATTTCAAATATAATCAGCCCCCCAACACGATAAAAATGAGAAAAAGTTTATAAAAAAAAAAATATAGAAAAATAACTATGTAGTAATTTATTAAATTAAAAAATCGCTGAAAATCTATTCCTGTATCTAAGCGTTAAACGTTAAAATCCTAAATCGAGTTCAAACTAGTCGAATGAAAAATGACAGACAATATTTTAATTAAAATAATATTCGACCACGAATCGCGTTCACACATTCTCGTGTTATTCGTCAGATTCGTGCACGTAATTAAAATTTTCATCACTTTGAATTCACGCGTGTACGTGTGCACCCTTTTACGCGTATTAAATATTAAATTCACGGCACGCGTAAACTTCGGGGGAAAAGATTCGTTAATTTTTATCCACCGTTCAACGACCTCGTTGCTCTCTGCAAATGTGACCCATGAAGTGAAAACTTTTTCAAGAAAATAACACATATACAGTACCAGGGAGTTAGATTTAACGTTTCAACTTTTTCAAAGATATACACGAGCATATATAAAGATAAATACGATCGTTACTTAACGACAAGTAAAGAAAAAAAACAAGCGATGCATCGTTATCGAATCGTTCGAGTAGGCTTTTTCTAATCTTTGTCGAGCTAGATGATGCGATTTCAAACCATTGCGCATCTCGTCATGTATCGTGTAAAAGAATAGCAACAACTTGCATTTCCGTTCAAATCGTTCGAGTGTGTTGGTAACAAGAGGAAGGTTTTCGTGTACCGGTAAACATGCGCGTATCTCTATTTAAACACATAATTAAACAACGTTGCATCACGGATAAATGCAATAATCCTTGCGCATTGGTTTCCCAACGCGTTCACGAGTAACGCTTTGCTTCATAATTGCTTTTGCTTCATTGTGCAATGCGATCGGTTCGCGTTGCGTGCTTCGGAACCTCTCGCCCCCCCCTCTCTCCGATCTCCCCTCCCTCCGCCATTGTCTCCGACCACAACCGGACTTATACTTTTCCTTCTTCGAACGGCATTGCTTCCCTCTTTAAAACGATTCGACCTCGCAACCCCGTCATCCTTCTTTCCTCCAACTGACTGCCTCGGTCTCCATTCTTCTCGGTCTTCCCGCTTCCTATTCTGACAAATTTAAGCGCACCTGGAATGAATCGAGGCAGCAGATGTTCCCCGAATTTCGTTCGGTCAAAGACCAAAAAACGTCGTTGTTCTTTTCGCAGGTAACGAAGTCACTTTTACAATCCAACACAACACGCTCTCTCTCTCTCTCTCTCTCTCTCTCTCTCTCTCTCTCTCTCTCTCTCTCTCTCTCTCTCCTCCCTCTTCCTCTTCCTCTTCCTCTTCCTCTTCCTCATCGAATCTCGACTCCAAGTTTATCGAGACTGCCAATCAAAATCCTTCACGATGAATTCGTTTTATCGAAATTATCCATTTTTTCTTTTTTTCTTTTCTTCCGCTTTTGTTATTTTCATTCATAGATATAAAAATTTCAACGTTCGCACGTTTCATCGAGATTCTTGGAATTTGATTTTTTTTTTGTATCGTATCGAATGTCCGAATAAATTGTGTTTTTTACATTGTCGTTTTTTACCTCTTTGTCATTAAATCGCGGCCGATCGGTATCTCGAATCCACGGGAAACTCTGCAAATTGGTAATTTTGTTTTCAGGAACGAGATAAAGTTTTTTAAAAACTTATCCTTCCAATGTTTTCGCTCGGTCTATTTGTTGAGTACTAGAGATATCTCTTATAATTGCGTATCACCGACCGATCAAGAACAAGTGTTATCGACACACAATTGATTGTTGTAAACCGAATCGAACTTAGTCGAACACACACAATGAAATAAGACACAATATCGAATTAACATCATTACCTTCTTGAGCGGAGAGAAATTCTTGAAATTCGGGTTTCCTTTCTTTTTTTTTTTTTTTTTTTTTCACACCGAATTAAATCTCATCGAACCGAATCGAAAAAACCGAATTCAAAGTACTCAAATTAATCAGCGGTCGGTGTACCAACTCTTGTTAAAATTCTATCCGCGAATCAAAAAAGTTTCGTTTCACCGTGAAATTGAATCAGTCTGTTTTATGAAAACGATTTCCTTTCGGGAATTTCAAACGTGGAGACCGCGCGCGCGCGCGCGCGCACATATATATATATATATATCCCGATAATATCATCGTGAAAACATTGCTTCAATTTGCGAAACGAACGTTATAAATAATATACGATATCAACCTCTTGTGTTTCTTTTCGCACAATTTTTCATTCTTCTGTTTATTTTCCATTTGAAGGAATTTTTAAAATTCGCGAAACTTGACTTTTCTCGAACCGATGGAAACGCGCTTATGTTGGAGAAAACGGGACAATTTTCGATAGAAAATGCAAATAAATACGTATATAACACACTCTCGATCGTGATTCGGTTGTTTTATTATTACCGGCCATTAATTTTGGCCAGTCTCGTTCCCCGCGTTTTGATTAATCATCCTTATTACCCGATCGAAATTGAAATTGAGCCTCGTTAATCGCGATAATCGCGCCACTTTCTCCCACGATTTACCTTGGGCAGAAGTGCGTTCCGCTTATTACCGGAATGTTGCCTTCCGCATTAATTCCATCACCCGTAGCGCGTGTATTTAGGCGATAAACGAGTTTACCATTATAACCGACCGTGTCGTTAAACTGGGTGAACGCGGTCGCGCTACGATTTTCTAAAAGCCGTAAATTTAATGCCGCCGAATCGTGCAAGAATTAAACCGTAACGGGGATTACCTACAGATTACCGTGCTTTTATTTTCCACGATTTTCGAGGTTCGAGAAAAATATCGAATCCGTTCGTATTCGTAAGGCCGCCGCGAGTCTCTTCTCGAAAAACCGAACGTGTGATTTCAATCTGTAGGAAGAATTTATAGAGATTAAAGGAAAGAGGAAAGAGAGGAGAGAGATGGATGTATAAGCAACGGCCGATTTCCCCAGTTGTTTCC
This sequence comes from Apis dorsata, assembly GCF_000469605.1. Taxonomy (NCBI): domain Eukaryota; kingdom Metazoa; phylum Arthropoda; class Insecta; order Hymenoptera; family Apidae; genus Apis; species Apis dorsata. Next base: position 683,349 of record NW_006263826.1, on the reverse strand, counting down.
CCATTCTCTCGTTTAAAAACGCAACGAGATAGAGAGAGGGAGGGTTCGGTGCCAGCGGGTCGGAATCGATGTTCCAGTTAAAACTGCACGCGGCATGTTAATGAGCGTTAATGGAAGACTAACGCGGGCATCGAGAGCTACGGAAAACGAGAATGAA
>NW_006263826.1:681069-683172 GCF_000469605.1 Apis dorsata | reverse complement strand
GAGAGAGAGAGAGAGAGAGAGAGAGAGGGAGGGAGGAAACTATGCCAGCGAAGAAATAATTACGTAGTTCCTTTCGAGGACGCCATCGTTTTCGTAGACTGTATTCTTTTTTGAGCTGAGAATTTTATTCAAATTAATCGGCATATCGAGTTAAGTCGGAAGTTAAAACGATTTAGATTCTTTATCAATTTTTATAATTCGCGATAAATTTAAGAATAATTAAGTTCATCTCTATGTATCTCTGCATCTAAAAGAAGCGTCAAGGCCTCTTTCGATAGGTGAAAGATATAGGTTGAACGTAATAGTTTTACGAACGCGAGGCAAGTACAGATTTTTCTCGCCGAAGCGAGCGCCATCCTCCTCTCGTCTCGTATAGTATCATATAGTTGAAATATCGCGAAATACGAGCACAACGCTCCCAATCAGTGTTCTACTGTTCTCTGAGCGGATCCAAATAACGAATACGATAAATTTCTCAGAAACTCGTTTGCCTAACTCCACATCGAGATTTTTTTCTATGCGCGTAGGTTTCAAGGCTGTTGTTAAGAATGCAACGCGATTTCATCTCGATACGTCGATCGCGAACGAACGTTGGCAAAATGCTAAATCAACGGATACGTGACTCGAGACGCTTTTTCGTTAGCTGTTCGTATTTGCTCGTCAATTATTACGATCATCGATCCGTTAATTACCAACTTTTCTCTTGTCTTTTATCACTTCACAGCAACTTTTTTCGCGCGAAAGATAGAGTGAATCATCTTTTCTAGTATCTTCGCTTTTCTTAAGATTTACAATTCCTGTCGTACAATAAGCTTATTTGAAGAGATAGCTAATTGCCATATTCGATGAGCCTCGCGTATCGGATTATCGAACAGCGCTTTGGATTTTATTTTCGCAATCGGTCGATTAATTCAAATTAAGACTTTGCACAACTGGATATGTGTTTCTTTTCATCACGACGTACAGCTGGATTGCCCTATTGTCGTTTGCAAAAATAGACGTTCCGTGAAACTTGTTCGGTTGCGATGGAAATGTAGTGCAACGCCGTGGACGGATATAAACGGAATGAGAAGAAATTCAAGTTTTTGGCCATGTCGGTGCTAATGTAAGCGGAAGAAAAAAAAAGTCGAGCTCGATTTCTTCTACTCTGTTTAAATTTAGCCTATGAGCGCGTCCTTCAATTTAATCCGCTCTTCTTGACCCAAAAGCGTTTTCATCCTCGCGTAAAGACTACCAACGAACGTATTACTACACGACGTAGCAATTATTAATGACCCGTTAAGAAGGATGAAATTCGTTTTCTTTTTATGTGCCTACATTCGCTTTGTTTCCATTCAAACACACGTGAATACGTAGATGGCGTTACGAAAGTAACCTCAAAAGTTGTTCAATATATTTAGCGTGGTGCGAAATTCCTGCGATTTTGTTCAAAACGTCGTTGCTTGGTTTCCAGTTTACGCGATAGATTCGTGCAATTTCGAAAGAGATATCGGATCAGAGATTTTGTCGAGGAGGCAAAGGATTGAAAAGAACGGCACACCAACGCTTCGAGGAACGTTCCATCGCATTCTGTCCTCCTCTATTTGATCCGATTGATTCCACTCTGATATGGAATACATTATTAATATCGAGTGTCACCACGGCATCTCGATATCGAATGTCTCGTTCGACTGCAGAGGAAAGTCTTCGAGCTTGCGACCGTTCCACATTTTCAACTATATTTATTTATTATGCGCTGATAATAATTCCAACAGAAGAAGAACTTCTTATGAAAAAGATCCGACGATATTCTCTCGGACAAAGCACGATGAAAGATTTAAATAGGTAGGTAGCTATTCGCTTGCCACGGAGAATATTTCTCCGCTGAAATTTAATAATTTAAACGTAATCTCGATGTTTCTTTTCCTTCGTTCTCCTCCTTCAAAGATTGCACTGTATATACGTCGGATGATTTCCTTTCTATCGTTATTTGAATCGAGATCCGAAAAACGAAAATATTCCATTATACTTTCACTCTCGCATTCGAAATAGGTTAATCGATACCTCTTTACGGCTCTTTTGCATCTTTAATTACGATCGAACCCAATTTATCTTCCAATTATC
>NW_006263826.1:679215-680963 GCF_000469605.1 Apis dorsata | reverse complement strand
TTTTTTTTTTTCGATCTATCTTTCGAGTTCGCGTTTATGAATCGATCCAGGAGAAGGATGTAATCGTTCGTTGGAAAAATACAGAGGAGGGATAAAATTGATGGCGCATAAACGTGTACGCGGCAATCGAGCACGTCGAATTTCAGAAGGTTCGACGTCGCGAGTGTTAGTGCTCTTAGGGTAGAGGGGGGAAGAGCTGGCCTTTCACAATGGTCGAGAGCACGAAATTCCGCGGGTTCATTTGTCCAAGTCGGATGAGGAGAGCTCGGCAATGGATACACACGTGCACAATATCCACCAAGCTGGAGAATATTTATGAAGCTTCGCGGAAGATGAATGAGAAATCGGTCGCGAAAGCTTTGTGATCCTCTGTGCTCTGTTCATCTGGAACGCGTCAAACGTTCCTCCAGAGAGACGTTGTTTCGTCACGTTTCTAATGATCTACCTCGCCTTCGGGGAATCGTATCGGCTCGTACGAACCATCCGTTTCGATTTCAAGATTTTTCCTTTACTTTTGCACACGATCAAGAAAATGCTCTCTTTCCTATCTCATTTTCATCCATCGATTCGATCACTTCGAGGTTAAGTGGGAGCAGTTTGTAAAACTAATTTCCTCTTGCCACAATTTTTTCTCGAATATATATATATAACTTTTCAAAATTTAATAATCGAAATTTCATCGATAATTTATTATTGTTCAAATGGTTATACGAATATAAATATTATTCGAAATTTTTAACAACAGTTTAATAAACGTGTAACGAAAAGCGATTAGTTCTCGACGGAAGACAACCGATATGTCGGTTTATTTCGCGCCTCACGTGTGCGCAAACTCGTGTTACGAAGTAACAAAAATTATCGTTAATCGGAGAGCCACCGCTCGAACAAACGTGTCTTCGCATCGAGATTCTCTGATCGCGCATCTGGATAATTAATAATCATACAACCAACGTATTGTTGTAATTGAAGCTTTTGAAATAATTAAATGCATGTTATACCGCGATTAAAACCGAGTTAAACCGTTTCTCGACCGTTTCTCTGTGCACGCGACCTTTTCTCTCTTGCGTGCGACTCGTCGGTGAAAGCTAGCAGGTAATAAACGAGGCGAATCGATTATTTGTGCGCGGGGGAAGACGGAGGGAGGGAGAATTCTCCGACGACGCGACAAAAAGCGTGTTCGTTATGTTCGTTACGTGTTTGCCCGAGAGTTTCCTCGTAGTAATATCGCAATTATCGTAGGTGAGACGATGTCGCAGTTTTTCCCTTCCCTTTGGAAAGGAAACGCGTGTAAGAAAAATCAAATCGGTAATAGAGGGTTGTTACAATCTCGGCGGAACAATTTTCCAACAGAAATTAAAACGATAAAGAAACTCTTATTACGTTCCTTTCCAGTCTGCTACCACTACTCTTGAATCTTGTTCTGATATTTATCGTTCGATATTATTCGGTCAAATTTTTTTAAAAATCTAATAGGTGCTTTATCGCCAAGATATTTATTATTAGAAAAAGAATAATTCTCTTTCTCTTTCTCTCTAATTGAGTGAATATATATATATATATATATTCTATTATTCGATAGATCAACCGTGAGAGTATCTCACGGTGGAATCAAAAATATTCCTATTAGAACCGATCGAGGTTCGACAAAGTTGTCGAGAGTTCTCGAAACTTCTCCGGCGCTTTTTCTTCAGTGGCTTTTAAACTTTTCGAGGATCGAACTTTTGTACCATTATTCGCGACTCGGTGAT
>NW_006263826.1:667513-677513 GCF_000469605.1 Apis dorsata | reverse complement strand
GGTTCGAAACAACAATGCTTGGTTCTCGTCAGAGTGACGGGCCCACTCTATAAATCGACGGTTAAAATAATATTTGCCGTTTCCACATTATTTCCGGGCGAAGTAGCTCGCCCACTTCCTTCCTCCCCCCTCACGCGTCCCTCGCAACAGGATTTTCTTCCCCATTACGAAATCTCCAAGGGGAGAGAGGTGATTCATTTCGCTGTTCAACTTTTATTTTTTGAAAATTTATTTTTTTTGAGAATTGATCCCCAACAATGGAACGGAATATCTTGATCCACTCGAGGTAAGGTAAGGGAGGAAGCGTAGTAACGGTTAGAAATCATGATCTAGAAGTCGTATCCGTGTTGGATTTCTCTGGATCGAGGACGGGCCGAGCTCTTCTATCCGAAGCGGGTAAACTGGTTTGCCAGGAATCGGCCGCTAATTGTTACGTAATCAATACGAAAGTCAGTGTCACGGAACACTGTCACTATGATGTGTGTGTGTGTGTGTATACGTGGCGATAATCGATAAGCACGCTCTTAAGATACGCACTACTTCGTTCCCCTTCTCTGTCTCGCGTGAGAGACACCGATCTCTTGAAAAGTCAAAATAAATAATCCCTTTTCTTTTTACGAATCGATTCGATGGATTTTTTTTTTTTTTTTTTTGCTTTCTACAAAGAATTTTTCCACAGGCGTCAATTAACACAGAGAAACGATAAAATTTTTTTTCATCGACGGGATTATCGATTTCATGGGTGATTATAGGCGAACCGGATGGCCGTTACCTACCTAGTCGTAGGAACAATGAAAAGGATGCGCGAAATCGCGATCAAATCGTGTTCGTTATTCGGGGAACGACGCTGTAACGATGTACACTCGTTAATAATTTTTATTTATTTTGGTGCTGATCCTCGTTATTTATTTCAGAATGCAAGAAAAGGAGATTAAAAAAAAAAAAAAAGGGAAGAAAGAAACGCAATATCGGACGAAAAAATGCAATTTTCCGATCTAGTTGAAATTATTTCGAGGATTTTCGATAACCGATTCGAAAAGCGACCGTCGAGATGTAATAACGCGTGTACAATTCCGTGTATCCCTCGAAAAACGGGAGGATTCGATATCCCTCCACTTGGAAAGAATAACGTTCAAAACAACGATTAACGGATTCCGTATAGCGAATACAGCTTCCTTGTATCTTGAATATTCCATATATATAAATTCGCGAATGTCTCGGTGAATTCCGGAAGGATCGACGCGGAGAAATACGGCATAGCTCGAACTGCAAATTCCAGCGTCGATAGCGCGCGTGATCTAAACATCGGAGCTATGGTCCTCGCGTTACGCGCGTGGAAATTCGATCCACGGCGAATATTGCGCGCAACGCGCGATATTGCACTCCCCCCCCTCGTTTAACCGTCGAAAGCCCGCTCTCCTGCGGTGGCGTCGGGACGAAATATCGAAAGCAGCAAGTCTAAGGACGCCCGTTATCTCTCGCCTCGTTCTTCGAACCTCGTTTCCATCGCTTTTGAGAAGCTCGAATCTCATCCGCGGCTTCCGATTACCTACCAACGTTCTTGGAATGCCAACCTCTCTCTCTCTCTCTCCCTTCCTCCTTGACCGAGGTATTCGCGCCAAGAATAATGAAATCGTCTGTGTATCCTTGCGCGATCAGGTTCGTGCTCCACCGCTCGTGTTTCCGATCTCCAACGCAAACGAGCGCGTTGTAAACGCGGCAAACTTCGCCCGAAACTCGATAACGACCCAAGCCCGATTTCCCACACTTCTCGTTCCGTTTCGAAAGGAACAAAGTCCTCGAATTTATAGATATCGAACGAGGGTAAACTATCGTTAAACTTGACCCACTCCGGAAATATCATCGCTCCTTGATAACTTAACCGAAGAGCCACCCACGGCTCTGCCTTACGAAATTGCGCGATCTCGGGGAGAAAAGAAGGCGAGTGGATTGTTTTTCGAGGTCAGATACTGAACGGGTCCATAAATCCCGACTAACGATTCCGGGACAGATCGAGATTGTCTTGTAAGATCACACCTAAGTTCTTTTTTCTTTTTTAATTTTTTTTATCTCTTTTCCTCTTTTTCATCGTCCATCCGTTCCTCGACACCGCGATGATCAATTACTTTTAATTCTTCTTACTTTTCGCGAATGTCCTTTCGAAACGTTGTTCCCTTTGTTTCAAATGAGACTTCGATCCTATCGGCGGTATACTTGAAAATTTTTTTTCAAATTGAACGAATTGAAAATCATCGAGTTTCGACGTATATAATTTTGAACAAGCATGGAACGGTTCTCGAATCGAATAAATAAAATCGCTCGAGCCCCCGAGCCACGAGTAGAGCGGAGAAGTGGTTGTTATTTTTAGCGAAATATACGGGGCGTGTGTTTCGCTTCCGGGCCGAGGAGAGGCCTTCTTTTGCGCGGGAACCAACGATCAAAGTTGAAAAGCGGTCGCGATTAGACGAGAGTAGCTGTCGAGAAGGGAAAAAGGGAAGGTAAGACTTCTGGAGTGGAAAGCAGCTCGAAACGAAGAAAGAAGAGTAATCGAGCATTCCGATCGCAACGAGCAAGAAACTGGCCATCAATCTTCTTCTTCGACGACGAATCAAATCTTCGAATATCACAATTAAAATCGTCGATAAATCATTGATCAAAATATAAAATTTGGTATTCGAAACGAATCACGAGTCAAAAACGCGGTACTACAGATTTCTTTAATTAAATCGCGTAGTCGACCCGATCGTACACGGATCACGAAACTTGTGAAGTGGGGGAAGAGGCGCTCGTTAAGCGAACGCCCGATAAAAATTTCAATTTATACGTAAAAAAAGTGGTGGAAACTTAGATGAAGAAAGTTCATAACTGCCCATTAACTCGTTTAGTCCGGCTGCGGGAGGAGCTGTCGTGTTTCCCGCCCATTTCCCCCCTTCATCGACCAACCTCACACCGTGGAGACACTCGGCCCTTTCCTCTCTCTCTCTTTCTCTCACCTCTATAAAGGAACGAGCCTTTCGCTTTCGCCGCTGTCTCGCTGTTATGCACGCCCTCGAAACCAAACCTGTTAATAAATTCTTTTCTACTAATTCTTTCCCGTTTTTCCACCACACTTTTCTCATTACTCTTCAAAGAAATTGATCCTTGGTTTATTCGTACAACGCTTGTATTTAATCTATTTAATAACGAAAAATTAAAGACTGATTTTTTCAATTTCATTAATCATCTTGTTTCGAATCGAGCAACGGACTAGCGGCGAATACGTGTTTAGCTGCGAAGGTCGAGAGTGGGGAGCAGAGGGAAGCAAGCGCGAGACGTTTGCTTTCGTAAATATTCAATGGATCTAGAGAAGCTAAGCAACCTGTTTCTATCGTTGCTTTCGAGGCGTTATGACCGCGTTTAATCTCGCAATTTACCACCCGCATCGCCTTCGGTTTTCGAAACCGCGTTTACGAAACACGTCGTTAAATTCAAACGGAGAGATTCCCTTAAATCCGTTATTCTTTTAAGCACGAAGTCTCTCAATCTCCATCTTCCATTCGACCCACGAGTCCAACGAGTTACGAGTTAATCCTTCGCTCGACGACGCCTTCGACTTTCGTATTCCTCGATCTTCCACCAATTATCTAAACTTTCTAGAAACTTTAAAGAAGTAAAGTCGTAGGAGGAGTTATCTATCCTAACAATTTTCAAAAGACGTTTAAATCGATTTTCAAAATATACGTCTTATTGGACGTTTCTCAGGCTATTTATCACGTACGGTAAGATAGGCGCGACATGTATCGATGGGTGTCGTGATGAATGAGCAGCCAGGAAAACGAACGAAGAAATTCGAAATCTCTACGAAATACCAAAGATATATTCTCGGAGGATGTACTTAACCGGTCCATTCTCGCGTTATCTACCGATCTTACGAAAACTTGGTCGGTTTTAGGAAACGGTTTTAGGGAAAAGGGAGAGGGAAACGCAAGCTCACGCGATGGCTTTGGATTACGTGTAAGTGGATAAAGGAGATTGTATACCATTTCTCTGAACGGTCGCTGTGAAATTCTCTCTTGACTCTCGACAAAGGAAGAGTATTTCGCCTTGTCTCTATGACATCGAGGATGGAAATAATGGAAACGCGAATCAAATTCCGAAACCGCCTTTCTCGCTGCTTTAATTTCAATGAAGCAACGGATTTATTTCGTTTCAAAATTGAAACTCGCTCCTTCTATTTGCGTTGGCGTTTCTTTAAACGCGTAAACGAGGACATGAAACAAAGGCGGTTAGAAAAAGCGGCTAATCCCAATGCTTGCTTGGGGCGTTAACTCGTGACTTCCCTGTTCGGTTAATTCACACTTTTCAACCACCTGGATGTGTCTAGCCTTGCCTCCGCTTGAATATCTGCGAATAAGTCTAACACGTGACGCGTTTTACTTTTCACCGAGCGCAAATTGAATCCGATTCGTCCCGACCTCTTTTTTCTTCACAGACTCCCTCCCCTTCTTCATGCACGAGTCGCGCAACCAATCAAGAATTTTCTCCTCTTCGGTGGAAAAAAATTAACAATTTCGAATATTCTAGAACTTTCTTGGAGAATTGAAAACGATCTCGCGATATTTGGCTGAAAAGAAAAGAGAGACTCGATCGATTATTACCAAGTTTTTTATCCTTCCTTTGAAAAGTTTACTTTTTTCGCCAAACTTCTTTCTCTATCGTTTGAGATAATAGAGAGGGCAGCAGGAGGAGCAAGGGCCAAAGTCTGAGACGAGTCGATAATTCTATCTTTCGCCGCTAGAGTGAAAAAACTTTGATTAATTTGGATAGTACGTTTCACGGTAGAATAATCTAATAAGGAAATTAGCCTTTGATATTACATGGACGCGTGGAAAATTTTTCATAATTGATAACCGGTTTTGCTTCGATAAATGGTCAAGATTCTATCCCCCCCCCCTCCCTATTTTAAGTTTTCAACGATCCGCAAATCACTCGTTTTTCTCTCTAATTATTCTTCCTTCTCGACGAGAACACGTCGCATCGATCGTTGGTAAGAATCTGACTGTTGGAAATCGACAAAAGCAGGAATGAAAACAAACACAGTGGAGCATTACAGGTGGTGTCTTTGAAACAAAAGTCGACTGCAAATATTTCGGATACGGAATAGGAGGAGAAGAATTCGAAGGATTTCTCGACAGAATAAATACGAAAAAAGTTTAGCAGGATATTTCTGCAGTGATACAGGAGTAACGACATTACGCCCGGCCTCTCTCGTTCAATTTATTTTCTCTCTGAAAACTGCAACGATGAGGAGGAGGATTGGCCGGTTAATGGGAGAGCTAGCACTGTTTGCTTGAAAAATATCTGTTCTCGATGTTTGCACCGAGAACGGAACAAGAGAGGAAAGGGAAAAGGTGACCAAAGAGCTGAATTTTCTCCCCATTTGCCTTTCGTCTACTGCCATCTACATTTCGCTTTGATTCTTCTTTCTTTCTCTCTCTCTCTCTCCTTCTTTTTAGAGAGAAAGGAATCTCGAGAGCCAATCGAGTGCCTCGTTACCGTTTTCAAGGTTAGAGTCGAGTTTCGCCGCCTTTTGCGCGGACAAAATGGTCGAATGTTCGGAATCGAGATCGATCCGTATTTTCCGAGATACACGCAAAACAAATTTTACGCGCTCAACGATCAACGGCAGGATTACATACGTATACAGGATTTAAAGCGTTATCGGAATGAAAACTATTTCATTTCCGTATCCGAAAATGTTTTCGAATACAATTGTATACGAACGGCTTCCCCTTCCAAACGTAAATTTTTTTGCTCGAGAGATTCGAAAAAACGATCAAATGACGCGTTAGAAAGCAATTAACGGCATCCGTTAATAAAGTTGCTCGCGTATATTGCGCTCAATCCTCGATTAGTTTTTCATCCGAATAAAATTTTATCGGTTTTTCTTTACTCGATCCTCCGTTTATAAATTGAAATTATTCGGTCATTCGAAATCGAATTTGGCCTTATTATTAGCTTCCTTATTATCGATCGGATTTCATCAAACTTCTGCCGATACTCTGGAGGGAAAATTAGTTACTCTCGATCTACAAGTAACCCTTTCCTCCTCTTCTTAATGTGTTTTTCTTTCCATCGCGGGACGTGCTGTTATTTTCGGCACTTTTCTCTCCTTCATTTTATTTCCAGATGCGGCCACGTTGCCGCCTGCTCGATCTTCCCGATCTGCGCAATTTTCCATTTTACGCGTTTCCATACTCGCGGGAGGAGAGGGAACATTCGAATTTCTAAAAAATTGGAGGTTAGGAAAATTGCACCCGCTTTTTAATAAGAGAAGAAACACGAATAGATGATCGAGCAGAATTTATTATTGGTAATAAATATTTGATCAATTCGTTTAATTAATGTATCTGTTAATTACTCGTTTGGCACTTCGTTGTAGAATGACTGTTTTAGCTGTTTAATCGCTTCCTATCTTTGAGACGAGGGACAGAATGAGAGCATTTTTACATCCGTGTGGGTGGAAATTGAACAGTGATGAATTCCGAAAGCGTATTACCGCCGATCGATAACGAAGGATCCGTGGATTTAATATCATTCGTCTCGAGGTGCATCGACCTTGATACTTTATTCGACTGCAATCCGTAATAATCGATTCAACCTGTTTTCAAACATTTTCACGTTCTTTCCTCTTGACAAAAATTATAGTAATAATTCGTTTCGCTAAATCGATTTATCGATCGATTTTAATAGATTATTTAATAGATTAAACGATTAAAAGACGGCCGCGAAAGATAAACAAGTAATCATGATAATATTATCCACGTATATTTATATCTATGACATGCTTTTTCTATAATTTTATCTATCTGAAAACGTGATACGTCACAATTATATATGAAATATCCGATAATCTATCGCATAATCTGCAAACAACACGGATAAGTTTTTGAATGAAAAATCATCCTGTTGAAACTCATCGTTATCGAGCAAAAAAAAAAAAAACAAAACTTTCTTTCGCGTATTTCTTCTGTTAACGATAAGAAACGGCGAGAAAAGAAACTACTTAGAGTATCTCGTATCGAGGAACTCGATGTATTTATAATTCGAGCAAAGTTCAACGACGCAATTTTTTAACATTGACGAATCTTTTTCTGGAAAAACAAATGTACCTCGTGTCTCCTACTTTCCACTTTCAATCTTATCGATTCTATCTATCTACTTACCTGTCGATGTAACACGTGATATTTCGACACTAGTCCGATAATAACTGAAGGTGAATCTTGTGAATTGATCAATTTTCCAGAGATCCAATTTCTGGAAAAATTTACCAAAAACAAACGATAAATATTTCGCAACCGTTGAAACGATACGCGCCTTTGACTCGCGAATATTCTATCCACCATCGATTCATTCCATGTTCTATGGAGAAGGAGGGGAGGAGGAAAAAATGCTTCGTGTTGACCGGTGGTAAACTCGTAAAGTGCGTTTACAGGATTTGTCGAGAGGAGGAGGCTTGATCCACATTTCGAAGATCGTTTCAACCGCGAAAAAAATAAATTCGAAAAACGGTAGTCAAGCGAGGGTTTTTCATTTGGAAAGAGAATCATTCCATTTTGAAGAAAGGTTTCCTCGTTTCGACGAATATTTTCTTTTTTTCTCTCCTTACACGTTGGAGATCCTATATATTATACGCACAGACTAGCATCCGATTACTACCCTACCCGTCGGGAAAAGTTGGACAAAACTGAAAACTCGGGGATTTTTTTTTCGGTTGCCCTTTTTTCGTTTTTCCTTTTCCCCCCTGCGACTTCAATTATTACGTACGATTGCACCCTGCTGTTCTCTCGTAAAACGTACGCATCGCAAACCGAATTCGAAAGTTCGTGACAAGAGTAAAAAAAAAAAAAAAGAAAAAAAGGGAGAAGCGTTGTTACATCGATATATTAGGTGACATATTTTTTCTGAAGAAAAGAATAAATTATTACGAACTATTATTTATCGTTTTCAACGCGTATTAATTCTCCCATATACATGTAGCATTAAGTGCAACATGTATACCGAGTTGCAGGCGCGATATTTATCGAGTCGAACGTCTCGCGTGCTTCGATAAATTCTACGTACTCATCCTATCGTACGTAGTTGCACGATAGAACGTTTCTGTTTCGAACGAGGGACGAGGCACAATACTGCTGCGGGCGAAAAAGCGTACGGATAACGCGCTGTTGTTAGTCGAATACGTATTTGGATAATGGGAATGGTAACAATAGAAGTCGAACACGCTAATTAAATCGCACGCCACGCGAGAACTGCCTAATTTATTTTCACTCAGAGTTTGCTTTACCTATATCTCCGTCTTGGTAAGCGTCTTTTAACTATCTTTTCTTCACGTTTCGACTTGCTCGTTAATTTACCGAAAAACATCGACCCATCGAGTATTCGAATCGGGGACAAAAAACAGAAGTAAACACGTGCGCTCGTTATTTTTTTGCGATAGTTTCTTTCTTTGCGGTTTGGGATATCCAGTTTCGCGTAAAAGTTTGTTGAAAAATTCATAGTATCTCGCGTCGACGTATACCGTGTGATACGTTCACACGGAGCAGATGGTGATCGATTCGGTTTCAAAATAAAGACAGCCGCCTTTGAACTTTGCAAGCGATGCGAAAATGTATCCATGGAACGTGCTCTCTTCCCCTTTCGAATCTTCATCCGCCGAGAGAATATATCCACGACTGTATACGCAGTCGGCTTACATTAGCGAGGCTGGCTCTGCAGTTCATCAAAGCTTGTTACAATAAACAACGAACAGCTCGGTGGCAACGCGTGTTGCCGTGTAACCAACCAATTTTCTCGCTCTCCGCCGGCTAAACGTTTTGAAATCGCGTTGTCCGCACCGTGTCTGGATAAATTTTTTTCGAGCTTGGCTAAACTTCCCCTTGTATTCGCTGATAGAGGGGAGAGGTATTCGTCAGGTATTCCGAGTTATGCGAAAGATTCACAAGAGATTCACGTGTGCGCGTTCCATATATACCGAGAAATACCGAAGTATCGAAGATGCCTTCGACTCGGAAATTCTCTTCTCTTCGTTGTTCCCGAATCCGGTCGGCGGGGGGAATAATGGATCGAACTCGATACGGTGCGGGAGCGCATACCTTCCCCCTCTCCTCAGTACGTGTACGGCCAATCTTTTTCGCGACAGCGAAACACAGTGTTTCGAATAACGTATATTAACTGGACAAGATTAATTTTCCAAATGTATAAAAAAATAATTATTTCGACGCAATGTATATAATATTATAAACAAATAGCAAATAACCATAACTTCTTTTTTTAATATTTAACTTTAATACTCTCAACGTTCAGTTTATCGTACGTTTCTGAAATTCGAACCGATTTCTAACTTAATTATCCGCTACAACTTTTTCGCTATATCCACCGCGCAGACATTTCGCGCAGCAGTTAGGAGTTAAGGATTCGAATATATATATATATTAATTAAACGTAATTTTTCTTTCTATATAATTTCTCTATAATTTTTTATATATCTCCATATATAAAAAAAAATAATTTTGTTCAATTACCTTCTATTATACGACTGTGCAACGGTGGTCTCGAAAAATGAGGCGAGAAGCCAGCTTCTCACGGGTGGAAAATTCGGCATGACGTTATCTCTGTGTACAGAGAGAGGGAGGGGGAGATTATCGAGAATGTTCTCTCGAACATGTCTCGCCAACGTCTCGAGACACGAGGAAGGAGAAATAGTAAATGTAAAAATATGAAGGAGAAATTCTGTTGCAGGCATGAATGCACACCTGACGAACGGACTCCTAATGCTTGCCCTCGCCATCGTCGCGACGATGCGGGACGATGCGACGGTGCTCGCATATTCCGGCGCCCCATTGGTCATGGATCAGGACATCCCTTTGAGAACTTGCCGATATAGCAGGATACACTCGATGATTCAAGTTCGTTGCGCGAATCTGGGTCTGGAAAGGATCCCCTCTAATTTGAAGACGGAAAT
>NW_006263826.1:665785-667326 GCF_000469605.1 Apis dorsata | reverse complement strand
ACTTCTCGATCGGATCGAATTCTTTTTCTCTTTCTCTCTCTCTCTCTCCCCCGACCAGATCCTGGACGTGTCGGTGAACAGGGTACGAGTGTTGACGAACGACAGCCTGGCCCCGTACACGAACCTCGCCTACCTTTACCTGAGGGACAATTTTATCCAGGAAATTCAAGAGGCGGCTTTCGACAACCTCCGATACCTGAAGATGCTCGACCTCTCGACGAACGGGTGCGACACCTTGCCCAAAAGTCTCTTCCGTTTACCGTATCTTCAAAATTTGTATCTATCGAAGAACAGATTGGGCGACGAGCTGTTCGAACGAGTGGATGTTAAATCCCCTTTAATTCTGCTTCAATTGTCGAAGAACAGATTGGGTAGGATACCGTCGTTGGGCCCGATACCAACCCTCACCTATTTGAACGTCTCCGAGAACAACATCGGTTCCGTTTCGCCGGAGGATCTGGCCCCTTTCTGCTCCCTGAAGAAACTCGATCTGTCCAAGAATCCGATCAAGTTCGACGCGGGCAGCTGCGAGTGCCACACGTTCNACGCGTGGCTGCACGCGCGTGAAATCGTCTCGAGGCCGGTGTACAATTGCAGCGAGGAGCGGGCGAAGGGGGAGTGCGCGAGGCAAGAGTTCACGAACCGAACGATGGAATTGCACGAAAGGTGCACGGAAATCCTGCGGTTGCAGGTCGAGACGGAGAAGGCGAGGAACACGTGGATATTGATCGCCTGTTGCATATCCGGCTTCCTGTTCTGCCTGTTCGTAGGCCTGTTCTGCGTGCACAAGAAAAACAAACGGAGGAGGAAGAAGCTGAAGGAGGAGCAGAAATTGAACGCGAACAACGCCAACACCGAGTTGCTCAACAGCAATTTGAACCAGCCCGAGAATACTTGAAATCCGGGCGGAACGTCCGGTGATTCTGTCAGAACGGAGATACCTACCGGCGACCCGACGATTTCGACTATTGTGTTCAATCCACGAGGAATGGAGTGAAAACGTGTGCGACGAACGCTTGAGAAACGGGGATTCTACTTCGTCCGATTTTTAAAGAAAACTGATCCTTTTATTCTCATCCGTGATGCACCATCGATGATTCTGTAATAGGCGTAAAATGTAAGAACGAGAGAGAAACGCGATGAATTCTCAATCTTTGTGGAAACCGATACAAAAAATTTCATTCCGCGCGATTTGATAAGAAAATTCGTTCGAAAAATATTGTATCGTACGAATATTAGGTTGATACAGAGTCGATTGAGACATACGCGAATTTCTAATATTATCACTTTTCTGAAACTCGAAGGCCTTGTTTGTACGAATTTAATAAAGAAACATGCAGAGAGATTTGAAACTGGTGGAGTAATAAGAATCATAAGAAAAGCAGTTTACGATATCCTTATTAGCTCGTTGACATCTGTTAAATTGTTAAATTATATATTGTAAAGAATTTAGAAGAGAACATTTTTGAAATTTTGTGAATCGGAGAGTGAGATAAGAAAACAAAATGATAAAATAAAATTAAATAAATATCTGTGTTCTA
>NW_006263826.1:653576-665761 GCF_000469605.1 Apis dorsata | reverse complement strand
ATAATAATAATAATAATAATAATAATAATAATAATAATAATGATAATGATAATGATAATGATACGATCTCGATTATGGTTCGATAACATCGGTAATCTGCGAATTTAATCGAAAACCGATATCCCGAATTTCTGTTGATTCCTATTTCTACTAGTAACTAACAACAACTCTGATTGTCGTTTACGATAGTGGAATTTCGATATTCGTATTATACGTATTATCTCACAGTTGGAATGGATTTCGAAAATTATAAACTAGCCAGATGTATGTGTAAGTTTCGAAAAGATTTGCGAAAGGAAAAGATCGATCGAAAATACATTTTTAATCTCGTATCGATATTCATACATTTTCGATATAATTCTCATTGCATCTTTTAAACTTGATTTCATTCAAAGAGCAAAAAATGCAATATCGGTTCCATCGAATTTTACTTCGAAGATTATTCTTCTCGTGTTACGTGATACTATATTCTAGGTATACATATAAGCTTTACATATGTATATGTTAATATATGTATATGCCTATACATATTAATACATAGGTGCATACAGGATGCACGTATGTACGTACATACATGTTATATATCATATTTATTTATATTTAATGAAAAATATTTTCTATTATTATTACATTTGAGTTTTAAAAGTTATTTATGCTTTTTCTTTTCTTTTCTTTTCTTTTTTTTTAATTACAAATTTGTGTTCTCTGTGTAATAGAAAATTTGATGTTATGTCTTTTATGAAAAGTGCCAAATATCAAATCCATTAAATTAATCGATTTTTTAATTTAAAGTGCGACATACGAAGAAGAAATAAAATATCATATTATATCTGAAGATTAAGATATTACTACATAGTTCCTAATATTTGTACAATTCTTTTAATTATTTTTTTTTTAATAGCGTGTAGCAATTATTTTATTTAAACGAAGTTATTACTCTTTCTTTCGAGAATTTGTAACGATAAAAAAACGATAGAGCAAAGTTCGAATTGATAGTCCACGTTTAGATTTTGAATTAATAGCGAATAAGAAACGAAGCTGTAACCTGCCGATCAATAAAGATTCTTTGTATGCGTACTTATTTGTACTTAATATATATACATTTGTACTTAAATCATATTTCTAATGTATTTCTATTAAATTTTCTTTAACTTTTAGTAAATTTATTGTACAAAAATAATGGATACCGACAATTCGGTAAATTCCATAAAATAAATCTTCAATCTAATCGACTATGTTTTAATGAGAAACCTGAGATCATTCCAATAAAAAAAATTAAAGTATAATTTTTAAATAAAAATTATTCGTAATTATAAAATACAATATAGTTTATCGATAACGAATACATTAAATTGCTACAAGCTTACAACTTTTTCTGCTAGATGGCCATGATTTTCACAAATTAATTTCTTTTATCATTATTTACTCGATAAACGCGTGTAATTAGAGACATAATTATTAATTTACTGTTCAATTATCTTATGTATCTTTGTTTCTATATTAAAAATGAATCGTTGATAATATAAATCCTTCTTTTCGTATGTTTGCAAAAGATGTCATTTTGATTGTTATTACGAAGAGATACGGATGTAATAACAGAGATATACGTAAAGATAGTCTATACGAAGTGATATTATGTGTATTAGTTTAAGGTTAACCAATATCATATACGAACCTGAGCGAATAAAGCACAGTCAACTGTCGCAAGTGCTAGTCACTAACAATTTATTGTGAACTTGAAATGTAATGGGATATTTACATGCCAAAAAGTAGATACGTTTATTTTTAACTGTAAGTGACGTGAAATTTTGACAAGATTTATTTATACTTTGTATTATCTTCTTTAATAATTTTCGTTTCAACGGTATTATAATAACAAACATTTGAATTATTGTTCCGGTTCATCTCGGAAATGAAAGTTTCAAATGACAGTTTTATTATTTATTAAAAATCTGTTCTATTAAGCATAATTATTTGAAATTATCAAAATTGTTGATTATTTTATATAAAAAAATCATCGTATTTATTATTATATAATTTAAATTCAAACCATGTATCAATTCGAATGTATTATGTAAAATGAAATGACATTTTTATGAACATAGTTGTTATAATAATTTTTTATTGTTACTAAAAAAATGAAACTCAGAAATACTTGTTCTATTATAATTTTACTTATTTGCTCTATTATAAAAATAATCAAATTAAAATTAAAAATA
Organism: Apis dorsata; assembly: GCF_000469605.1. Classification (NCBI taxonomy): domain Eukaryota; kingdom Metazoa; phylum Arthropoda; class Insecta; order Hymenoptera; family Apidae; genus Apis; species Apis dorsata. The sequence goes on along the minus strand of NW_006263826.1, from coordinate 663,542 downwards.
ATATAATTTATTAATATTTAATAATATTGATAATTTTACTATTATTATTTCTACAATATATTTTTTATTTTTTTAGTTGAATTTTCTTTGTTATCTTATTATTCTAAAAAGATCAATTAACAGAAATAATAATTATGCTATATCTATTTCTAATGATATATTTTTTTTATCATTCGTGAATATTTGTGATAAAATAATAAAATTATTACATCAGAAATTTTAATTATTTTATTTTATTTTATTTTTTCAGGAAAAATTGATTTAATAAATCAAATGCCATCATGGATGGAAAAATAAAAAAAGAAAGAAAAAAACATCCTAGAGAAGGAGCAAATCCTCTTAGTATTTTAACATTTGCGTAAGTTTTATAAAATGTAATGACTTGTTTAATTTTTTCCTTGTCATACCCTACTAATAAAAATATAACTTAAATTGATAAGTAAACAATATCTTAAAAACATCTTTAAATAAATATATGAAATTCTTGTGTAAATAAAATGACATTTATCTTGAATTTCATTATTAACCCAATAATATTTTATTGGTATTGTTATCTATTAGTATTCTTAGACAGAATTTTTTGAAGGTATATTCTCATTATCTTTTTCCATTATCTTTAATCAGTGAACATTAATATAAATTGCTTGAAAACAGATAATATTCTAGGTTTAAATATTTAGCTCAGTCATTGATTTAAAGATAATGGAAAATAAGATAAGTGATATTGTTTTCTTTTTATCATTTTAAAATTCTATTGAATTAAAATGTTATTTATAATTATTAGTAATAATAATAATAATAATAATAATAGTAATAATAATATAATGTAATAATAATTATATTTTTTATTAATAGATTTACACTTCCTATTTTTTGGAATGGTTCTCGTAAAGATTTAGAAGTAACTGACTTATACAGACCTCTTAAAGAACATAAAAGCAGTTATTTAGGAACAAAGATATCAAAAACATGGCAAAAGGAATACAAAGCTTATGAAAAACAGAAGTTGCTAAATGAAAAAAAGGGAAAATATAATCAAAAAAAATTAAAGGAGCCTAGTTTATTAAAGGTTCTTTTCAAATGTTTTGGTTTTCAATTACTCATATATGGAATATTTTTAGCGGTTGCGGACATTGTGCTTAGGTACATAATCATTTAACATATATTATTATGATAGAAAATACATTAAATACATTGAATTTTATAATATGATTATTGGTTCAGATTGTCACAACCTTTGTTTCTTCGTTTTTTGATCCATTACTGCAGTCAACCGAAAGTCGAGTCTATACCAACTGTACATACTGTAATGACCAGATTGTACAATTTTTCAAATTCTCAAGTTCATGAAATTGACAATGTGACGAAACCGTTAAGTCCCTTAAATCTCCTTTGTTTTCTAACTGTTAATTCTTTTCTCCTGTGTGGCATTAATTTTTTTTGCTTAAAGTTTTTTTTTTTTTTTGCTTAGGAAGTAGAACAAAGTTGATTGCTACTAGTTAATTATCAAAGTAATACTTAATACTAATATTATTTTGGGTATTTTTTCGTAGTTTGCAATAAAATTAATTAATCAATCAATAAAATATATAATAATTCATTAAAAGTAATTTTATATATTTATTTTATATACAGGGTACTACAGCCTTTATTTCTTGGTCGACTTTTGAGAATGTATAATAGTGACAATAATTTAGAGGAAGAAAAAGAAAATGCCTATTTATATGCGGGTGGTATAATACTGTGTTCATTTTTATTGTTATTTGTTAGTCACCCATATATGATGGGGGTACTTCATATTGGAATGAAGTTACGTGTGGCTTGTTGTACATTGTTATATAGAAAAGCATTGAAGCTTTCAAGAACTGCTTTAGGAGACACAACAGTGGGACAAGCAGTGAATCTCTTGTCTAATGATGTTAATAGATTTGATATAGCAATAATATATATACATTATTTGTGGATTGGTCCACTTGAAACTATCATTATAACATATTTTATGTATAGACAAGTTGAACTATCTGCTATGTTTGGAGTTATAGTACTTTTATTATTTATTCCTTTACAAGGTAATTCAAATTAATAATTTCATACTGTTTGTAGCTTTAAATATATGTATAATTTTTTGTATTTTATGTTATCGATTTTTTTTTCGTTTTTTTATTTTTTTCTCTCTGTTTTTTCTTTTATAAATACATAGGATATTTGGGTAAAAAGTCCTCGGTGTTCAGATTAAAAACTGCTATTAGAACAGATGAAAGAGTCCGTTTGACCAATGAGATTATTAGTGGCATTCAAGCAATCAAAATGTATACCTGGGAGAAACCATTTAGTAAATTAATCGAAAGAGCTAGAAGGTATCTCATATGCGTCTTTTAATACAATTTGTATTCTTATATTCGTAAATGTGAAATTATTGATATTGTTATAGGAGAGAAATTAATATCATACGATATATGTCATTCATTAGAGGTATTACTATGTCTTTTATTATGTTTACTACAAGGATGTCGCTTTTCATTACTATACTAGCTTACATACTGTATGGTCATAAAATTACTGCTGAGAAAGTGTTTATGTTACAAGCGTATTACAATATTTTACGTCTAACTATGACCGTCTATTTCCCACAAGGCAAGTATGTTTGAATAAATAATTATTAACGCTTGATTAATAAATTTAACAAAAAAAATATTGATTTAATATAAATAGGAGTAACACAAATAGCAGAATTATTAGTTTCTATAAAACGTTTACAAAAATTCATGTTGTACGAAGAACTTGAGGAAACAAGCGAGAAAACGGAAGAATATAAAAATGAGAAAGATGAAAAGAAGAAAAATGACGTTAATAAAATAGAAAAAGATATAAATGATGTAAAAAGTACAGATGTCGAAACGAATAATCAAGCGGAATATATTTTATCATTAAGAAATGCTAATAGCAAATGGTTTGTACACGAGAAAGAAGATACGCTGAAGAATATTAATATTAATGTGAAATCGGGCGAATTAATTGCTGTTGTTGGTCAAGTTGGTTCTGGTAAAAGTAGTTTGCTTAATGTGATATTAAAAGAATTACCTTTGAACTCTGGTATAATAGAGGTTTGTATCGTTTCTTGGATAATCTTGTTTGCCTCACTCGTATACGTTTGATAGATATGTCTTATCAATACGATTGAAAATTTGTTTTATATTATTTTATAGATAAATGGTAAAATTACATACGCTAGTCAAGAACCATGGCTGTTTGCCGGTTCCGTTAGACAAAATATTTTGTTTGGTAGAAAATTTGATCAATTTCGTTACGATCGTGTAATTAAAGTCTGCCAACTAAAAAGAGATTTTACTTTATTACCATACGGAGACAAAACAATCGTTGGTGAAAGAGGAATTAGTTTGTCCGGTGGTCAACGTGCTAGGTAATTATTTTATATATATATATATATATATATGCATTCTTTTAAAAATATAATACTACATTATAATGAATCTATTAATTTATATGCATAGGATAAATTTAGCCAGAGCGGTTTACTCAGAAACAGAGATATATTTGTTGGATGATCCGTTAAGCGCCGTAGATGCTCATGTAGGCAAACACATGTTCGAAGAATGTATCGTGAAATATTTAAAAGGAAAGACTAGAATTCTCGTTACGCATCAATTACAATACTTACAAGCTGTAGATAGAATAATTGTTCTGAAAGATGGAGCAATCGAGGCGGAAGGGTATGATTCGTGGTGTCCAATTTTTTGCCATTATTTTAAATTCGTTTAAATTACAATTATTTATTTTAGTTCTTACGAGAAACTTGCTTCCATGGGAATGGATTTTGGAAGATTGTTGGAGAAAGAGAGCGAAGAAGAAGAGCAACGATCAGGATCTAATCCTCCAAGTAGGACTACTTCTCGAAACGCTAGTGTAACATCATTGAGTTCATTAAAAAGTAACACTAGTGAGAAAAATGATCCAGTCGAAGTAAGTATGTTCATAAGAAAAAAAAAAAAAAATAATATATATAGATTGAATGAAAATCATATAAAAGCGTTTATATTTTGTACATAGATAGTTGAAATGCAGTCGAAGGGCAAAGTTTCCGGTGAAGTGTATGCAAAATATTTCCGTGCAGGTGGAAATTGGTGTCTCGTAGCTACCATTGCTATATTTTGTGTGCTTGCACAAGGTTTTGCTAGTGGTAGCGATTTCTTTATCTCTGAATGGGTCAATATGGAAGAGAAATATGTAATTATTATCATTTCTTTACTTTTTATCAAATTTTTATGCTTTAATTATAACGAGTAAATATATTTATCCAAAGGTAAACGAGACGAACAATGAAGTCGAGATAGAGTGGAAAGGACCGTTAAGCCGTGAATATTGTATATATTTGTACACTGGCTTAGTCATTTCTACCGTTATAATTACTTTCGTACGTTCATTTACCTTCTTTACGACATGTATGAAAGCATCAATTAGATTGCACGACCGTATGTTCCAATCTTTGAGTCAAGCAACAATGAGATTTTTCAATACCAACACGTCTGGACGTGTTCTTAATAGATTTTCAAAGGATATGGGCGCTATAGATGAAGTATTACCAATAGCTTTAATCGATTGTTTACAAATTGGTTTGTCCCTTCTTGGGATTGTAGCTGTTGTTGCAGTAGCTAATTATTGGTTACTAATACCCACCGTGATAATCGGGATAATTTTCTACTATCTTCGAGTTTTCTATCTGGCAACTAGTCGCAGTGTCAAACGTCTGGATGGAGTTAGTGAGTACTTATTTTTAACACGATCTTTTTTCTTAAAAAAAGTGGAGAAAGAGAGTCTTCATCCAGTCTTCAGTTCTATTGTTTTTCATATCTAAAAGAAGGAATGATTTAATGATTTAAAAGTCGTGAAATAATTAATCAATTTATGATAATAAATGTTAGCTCGATCGCCGGTCTTTGCACATCTCAGTGCAACTTTGGAAGGATTGCCAACAGTTCGTGCCTTTAAAGCTCAAGAAATTTTGACGAAAGAATTTGACGAACACCAAGATTTACATTCATCAGCATGGTACATATTCATATCTTCTTCAAGAGCGTTTGCATTCTGGCTGGATTTCTTCTGCGTTATTTACATCACCTTGGTTACTTTGAGTTTCTTGCTACTAGACACTGCTGCGGGGAAAGGTAACGTGGGTTTGGCCATAACGCAAAGTCTCGGATTAACTGGAATGTTCCAGTGGGGTATGAGACAAAGTACCGAGCTAGAAAATCAAATGACTTCGGTAGAACGTGTATTGGAGTATACGTAAGTATCCACAAGGAAATTAGCACCATTAGCACCATTTCTGTACAAATATTTTCATTACATTCAATTAATTCATTAATTGTATTTTTAGCAATTTGGAGAGCGAACCACCCTTCGAAAGCACACCGGATAAAAAACCTAGTGAAAGTTGGCCCGAAGAGGGTAAAATTGAGTTTCAAAATGTATCGATGAGATATAGTCCAACCGAAAGTCCTGTACTAAAGAATCTGAATCTTATGATTTATTCACACGAAAAGATAGGAATTGTTGGACGAACAGGTGCTGGAAAATCATCGTTAATATCGGCAATATTTCGCCTTGCGTATCTCGATGGTGTTATTAAAATAGATGGTGTTCCGATTCACGAGATTGGGCTTCACGATTTGCGTTCGAAGATTAGTATTATTCCTCAAGAGCCCTTTTTATTCTCGGGTTCGTTGAGAAAGAATTTAGATCCTTTCGATAATTACAACGACGATGAACTTTGGCAAGCATTAGAAGAGGTTGAATTGAAAGAATATAACCTACAATCTCACATTAACGAAGGTGGTTCTAATCTGAGTGTTGGACAACGTCAATTAGTCTGTCTAGCACGCGCGATAATAAAAAACAATCCGATCCTTGTTCTTGACGAGGCAACCGCGAACGTCGATCCACAAACCGACGAGCTTATCCAAAAAACAATTCGTGTAAAATTTGCCAAATGTACAGTTCTCACTATTGCCCACCGTCTCAATACTGTGATGGACAGTGATCGAATTTTGGTTATGGACGCCGGTAATGCGGTGGTAAGTATGGTTATAAATTTTCTATAATTGAAAGTTGGGAAAAAAAGGGAAAGGATAATGGATAAAATTTGTTTTTAATTCCGTAGGAATTCGATGCCCCTCACGTATTGATTCAAAAGAATGGGCATCTAAACAGTATGATAAACGAAACAGGGCCGGCAATGGCAGAAGCTTTGAAAGAAATTGCACGTCTAAGCTACGAGAATCGAACGTCGACTACACTTTGATAATTTTATAACGCATTCACGGAATGAAATTGAAAATTCATTCTTTTCTTTGAAAGACTACGTTTCATAGTCTTATTAGATAGTCTCTTTATACAATTATCAATTTAGGAGGTACTTTTAACGAAGTACATATTATTTTCAAGGCTCATTTTTTTTTATCGAATGTCACGTTCGTCGATAATATCAATCATTGCCATAGACTGATATACCTTATGAACGAATTTGAAATTATATTTTTATTCCGATAAATATTGCTTTAAATAATTGTAACAAGATCCAAATACGTACTTATACATGTGATATGACATTATTTTTATACATACCGTATTATAATTAGAGAGTAAAGATTTACCTCACCGTTGTAACTCTCGTTTCTTCCACCACGTATCGGTGCTATGTAATATAAAAAAAACCATTCTTCAGAAGAATAGGTATCTATACGATTTCTTAAGTAGAATATTTCGATCGATTTATGCTCATATCAAAACAATTTTATTAAAAAACCGCGGTTCTGTATTTAATTGCCACTTATGTACATAAAAATTGGAAAAAAAAAAAGAATTACGAGTTTGAGATATTTTCGGTTCTTTCCTCATCTGTATATATCGAATCGAATCTTAAATTCGTAATACAAAGCAAACGAGAGCAGTGTTATCATCGAACAAACGAATTTTCCCAGTTTGTACTGTGTCAGAAGTGCAATTTTTCCTATTCAAGAATCTAAAAGGTTCATAATCTTATACTTATTATTTTACATAATAGACCTATTTTTCGTACAAGATGATATATCGTACGCTTAAATGAAATTAATCGTATTATGTACAAGTGCCTATGTAATTTAATTATATTATAAATGGAAAATATAAATGCAACATTTATCTTGTTGATACATCGTGTCTTTTTTTTCATTTTTAAAGAATTTTTTTTTTTCATTCACATTTAACATTTTCTATTATAGAAAATATAGAAAATAACAATTATACGACGATTATCGTTATCCTCGTCATCGTCGTCGTCATCGTCGTCGTTGTTGTTGTTCAACAATTAAAAATGGCAGTGATCTCGGCAACAAATTTGCGAAACGCAATTTCGTTAATAAGAAAAAGTGACAATTTAACCACGATTTCTGGAAATATAAATAGTCTCTGTTTATTATCGAATTCTCGAACAACAATTTCCGTTTATTCTCCAATCAAACAAGATGCGAAGAGAAACGGACGATTGATATATTTGGTACGTGTAGAGCCTTGTATCGTCGATTCTGTTCAGAGTGTGTGCGATTTAATCAAACGGAAACGAGCCATACACATATACTTACATACACAATTTTTTCACCATATTGTTCTTTAAAAAATCTTAAGAACGATTGTCTTTTATCGTAACCAAGAGAGAGAAAGAGAAAGGGAGAGAAAAAAAGAAACGCGACAACGAACGATTAAAGGATACTTGTCGCTTCGTCATTTCGTATATCTCTAAACAAACAAGTATACCTCCTAACGTCTATATATACTCTGCTTATACTCGGCTCGCAACAATTGCCCGTGACGCGTGTGGATCAATCGTCCAGGCATATTCTCGCGAAACAAGTACACTAGTGTATCGTAATACTGACAGTAAAGAGATTACTATGATATTAAAATTAAGCTCACGTTGCGGAATCTGCGCGTGTGTTTAACATTTAGAATAGGTACAATTATGCGGTTAGGTTATATGTTGCGGATAATCGTTACTTCTATCATTAGAATTACAGGATTTTCTGTAAAGCGCCTCGTGATCATTCGAGGCATGATTATTCTGAAAGATACAAAAACTATTATATATATATATTATATATATACACATGCATACCAGATACACGCGTATGTATACACTCGCACACGCATCCTTTATCCTTTTCCTCCTTTTACATATATATATATACAAACCAGTATAAAATACTTATGTGTTATTATCATTAGTCTTACGATTAAGTAAATTTTTTTGTTTTTTTCGCTAAAATCCTCTTAGAAAAGTACGTCTAAAAACATAGACTTTTACATAATTCTTGATCTCATTCGAACGATCGATTAACATCTAAACGGTATATAAATAATACGGTCTAGTTAAGTAAATAAATAAGAATAACGAAGCACCGAATTGTTGTCGATATATACAAAAACATAGAAAACGAGAAAGTCTATGTAATAAGCGATACTATATATATGTATACGTATATGTATATAGAGACGAGAGAAACGAGAGAGACTCGTTTTCCTCTCTCCTCATCTTTTATCATGTAACTTTTTCTCACATCTTGATTCTTTTCTTTCTTTCGCTCGCTTCGAAGTGTCACGTACACGTGCGAGAAGGAAGACTGCGGATGTCGTTCGTTTCCTCTTTCCTCGAGCGTCGCAAGGGATCGTTGTCGACTATACGTAGAGAGCAAGAGATATAAAATGAGATGGAATATTTCGTTCGCGATACGAAAAAGAAAGTTTCGCTCGTTGGAAAAGTTGCTATTTACGTTCACTAGATACCACCGACTTACGGAACTCGTCCGTATCTCGCAAATCCTAACCTCACTTTTCAAAATCTTCTTTTTCGCCCCGATATCTCGAAGAGAGGAATTCGCGTCGAGGAAGCGGCGTCAACGCGTTTCATTATACCGAAAACAGGAACGAAACACATTGTGAAACATTGATTCGTACGGGGAACGATCGATTTTCGTCGAAAAACAAAAGGATGTGAAATTTTCGGGGGAAGGATTCTAAACCGTTTCCACATCAAGAAACGGGAGGAATACGATGGGAAACGCGTCGACGATCGAACGTTTGGCACGATGCCGCGTCGCTTCGCGCAAAAGCGGAAGTAAGAAACGCGGATGTATGTATATATAGATGGATGGATGGATGGATGGATGGATGAATACACGTAGGAATACACATATCTTCTCCTTGAAACTCATCTTCCTTAAACTTATACTAGAACCTCGAGACTTTCGCGCGAGCGAGCCTTCTGTTGTCCGCACTTTCCATTCGCTTGGACGATCATGGCGACCGATTGGCAGCCACCTTCGGTGCTGATCGGCCGGACAGGGGGCATGGCGAGCCGGAGCTTGTACCAAAATTTATTGTGGTCACCGGAACCGGACGAGTTCCACGCCTCGTCCCAGTGGAGGATCTTGAGGCGATCGAGGGAGAGCTCGGTCGAGTTGTTGCAGCCCCGATTCGATCGTTTCGCGATCGTGGTCGCGCTCGGCAAATCCTTGGTCACGATCGCTATCGTTCGTGTCGCGAGCGACGATAACTGGTTCAGGATGGGGCCCACGCTCGCCTCGTTCCAAACGTTCCCCAGGCAGGCTGGACTCAGGATCACGATGATCCTTCGGCTCGAAGAGACGTGCGCGCCGATCTCCAACGACCCTGAAACGAAAATACCCGTTTATTTTCTACTCTCTTCCATTATATAAATATTTGATACCGAATTTCTACCGCTTTCAGTTGCGTGAAATTTTTAAGAATTTAATTTCGTTTCCTTTTTAATTTCGAGACACCCAGTACGTATCGAGAGATGGAGTTTAGGGGTCCAAGCCTAATTCGAATACGAGAAACAAACACAAACAACTCGGCGTCCAAGAGGGAAACCGACCCAACTTTCTAATTCAATTT
>NW_006263826.1:651345-652983 GCF_000469605.1 Apis dorsata | reverse complement strand
GCCAATTAGAACGAAATCAGCGTCTGAATATGTTTTTCACCCGTCGTTGATGATATTCGTGAGAGGCTGCCGAGACTGGATCGCGTTAACTTTGTTCCAATACGCAACAGCGATTCCTCCTCGTTTCTACAATTTGCCAACTTGCATTACATTTACAAGTCGAACATGGTTGCAACGTCACTTGAGCGACGACGATGATGAGAACGATGAAATTTTTCCTATTTTCCATACAGATCTCTGCGATGGAGCGTTCTCGACTCGAGAGGTTTGTCGATGAGAGAGAGAGAGAAAGAGAGAGTTGTTCCGTCCGCCACCACGCGACAGGAAACTTAATAATCGAGGGGAGAGAGCCATGTTTAATTAAAACCCAGTCTTACAATTCTGATTCAGTTGGGAGAGCTCGAGCGACGTGCACTTGTACCGATGCCTCGACTCCAACGTGGGTATAACTATGCCGATGGCCAGGTTCGAGTCTTTCTCGTGGTAGCATACCAGGGCGTCGCTTTCCTTTCCATCTGAAATTCGTCAAAATTCATGATTAGCACACATTCAATCCAATTACGATCCAATTACAAGTTGAAACGAAAACGGACGGTGAAACAAATTTCTGAGAAGCGGGGAGAGTTGTATACCTCGAGTTTATAACAAAAAAATTATTTATCAGTTTCGTGACAAAGGCAATTTTTCCTCTTTCTCCCTTTCGAAGAAGAATCGTAAGAATCTCGATAAATGCCCCGCCATCGACGATGACTTTTCAAGTCGATGATTTCTCTTTCCTGGAAAAAGAGAAAGAGAGAGAGAGAGAGAGCAAGAGAAGAAAGAAATCAGACGTTCCGGATTTCTCTTTTCTGGAAACAAATCGATCGACTTCTAGGAACCGTGATGGTCTCGTTTCACTTTCTCCGATGGTTATTCGGCTAATAGAGAGAAAACGGTCTCAGCGAAACGTTAACGGAGGAGGCGCGTCTCTTCCGAGAAGAATCGTAATTCGCGCCAATTTTCCAGCTTCCGTATTAGGGTCGATCGGCGGCACGATCTTATCGGACGAGAGACAACGCCATCTCTTTTTTTCGTGTGCAATGTTCGATTTTTCCTTCTCCTTCGAGCCGTATCCTCGCTTCAAAAATCCGCCACAGCGTTTTCTATCTGAAAATCAACAATCCGATAAGCGGCAAGGCTGAGGCTTATCGCGAAACGGGGGCTACTACTCGGCGAATAGAGATGTATAAGGAGAGGAACGGACCGAGGAATTACGTTTAACGACGCGTCGTTCAATGGAGAAGGTACCCCTCGATTATCCGGAACAGTTAGATCCGAGTTCGTGAGCGAAATAAAGAGAAGGAAGGAAAGGGAAAAACGTTAACGCAGCCTCGTGGATTAAACCGAGATTAACCGATCTCGAATCGCTGGGGATATTAGGGTGAGTATCCTTGGAGATATCGAGCGACGCCGAACACTATTCGAGATATTCTTAAAACTTGGAATAGTGAGGATTCGATATGTTAATTTGGACAAAGAAAAGAAAGACAATTGATAACCGTCTCTTAAAATGTTCATGATGAGTTGGAATGAAGGGAGGAAANAAGTTGAAAGAGAAAAAAAAGGAAGAAAAGGGAGCCAAAGAGTACGAAGTCATGA
>NW_006263826.1:647048-651335 GCF_000469605.1 Apis dorsata | reverse complement strand
AAAAAAAAAGAGACTTACGCTTTCTCTTTCTCTAACGAATGTATAAACGTTCCGTCTTCCTTATCGTGGGTTACGGAGTAAAAGGTCAAATTCGATTAATCCCTTGGTTGCAAGGGTGTAATGGAATAATTACCGTTCTCCTCGAGAGGGGCGAATTTGTCGCGACAGAGCAGAACCAGTGGCAGCCAACAACGAGCGTAGAACGCGCCGGCCGAGATCAGCAAAACCAGCACTAGAACGCCCACCAAGAACGATCTTCTCCAGGATCCGTTTTGCAGTCCCAGCGCGAATTGTGGCTCTGCGAATGGAAACGGTTCGTTGGAGATAAAAGCGAATCGCGATATCGGAGGGAGAAAAGGATTGGAATGAGGGAGTAAATACAACAAAGTTAGTTTTGGCAGGATAAAAGGTAAAGCGTAAACGCGAGCGCCGTACGAATTTCGGTTAATTGGACGGGATTAATTGGGCTACATCGTAGGCCGGTAACGAGCGGCGAATTAAATCGATCGAAATCGTTACGAGACATCGTTTCCACTATGGATCGAGTCGTTAATTAGTGGTAAACTAGCGGGTACGCGGTCGTTTCTTTCTCAATTTTTCGCCAACGATACGCACGCGTTGCGTTTCTCGTAATCCTCGCCGGATGGAATTTACCTTGTCGATAAACGTGAGCGGGTAACGTGATCTCCTCGTCTACTCCGTTGCTAACTTCGCATTTGTACTCCCCGTAATCTTCCAGAGTGATGTCCTCGATCTCCAAGTAAGAGCCGATGATCTGATTGTTTTCCCTGAAAAAAAAAAATAATCATCGTCTATGTTCTGACTGAAAACATGATAAAAGCCAGAAAATGGCGGACCTCGTAGGTTTCGTGCAATCTCGGTAATTAAATACGGCGAAAATGATTTCTTCATCTTTCGAGGAATCGAACGCACGTAAATCTGACCTCGTGCCCGAGAACGCGATTACGCCACTCGCTCGTATCCAACGGAAAAAGAAGCTGACCTCATCTATCGCGATCATTTTCCTTTCCATATTTCACACCTGCGCTCTCGGCCGACCAATTTTCTAATTTCGGTCGACACAGCACGCGCGATCCAAACACGCATTCCTAAGCACTGCATATACGTATGTACACGCGTATACGTGAAGCATGTTGTACGAAGGCGAGTCTCTTTGTTTCGACCGAGACGGCCATAAATCAGTCGATGCGAGGGGCACGTTCGTTCGGTCAAGTTCTTTGGTCGCGATCGTGCGTTATTAAGCTTATAGAGTCATCAGTTGTCCACGGACAGTTTGACGTTTTAACCTCGTGTCGAGTGCTAATCGATCGATCCCATCTCAACGCTTTTTTTTCTTGGAAATCATAGCAATCGTGAGGCAACGCGTCTTTATCTTTGTTATCTTCGGCACACCTACCGAATGAATAGTTTAAAAGTCGAATTCGAGCAATTATGTGCATCCATGACTATTCGCGTAACGAAATTTGTGTAAAAAAAAAAAATATACCATCAGTTGTAACCGGTGTAAAAAGTTGCAAACGTTGAAAACCGATGATTCGTTTGCAACTGATGCGAAGCGGAACAACGTCGAATCGCGATGAAAATTCAATTCACCATCGTTTATATATATATATATATATTTTTTTTTTTCGTTTGTAGTTCCATTATCCTCGAATCGATTTCACGAATAACGAAGCGAATCCCGTTAAAAACTTTGCACGTCACTTTTTTTTCCTTTTAAATCTTTTCGTTTTCCGCCACGATTTATTTCCCGATTCAATCGAATTCGTAAAAGCAGACTGGATAATTCGACGGCTATTCAACTTTTTTTTTTTTTCCTCGCCTTTTGCCCGTCGACCGCATCGAAAAGTTTTCGAGAGTCACGCGCAACGTGAATTTTAAATCCACCAACTTTCTCGGGATCTAGCATCGACTGGCATCGGACTTCCTCGTTCGCGATTCAATCGGGCAAGTTTTAATTAAAACTCGCCAAAAATTCCAAACAATCGGGAAACGCCATTCATTACAGAAAACGACGCGCAACGCGAAAGCAAATTTCGATGTTCCCCCCTTTCGAATTTCATTTTCTTCGCCACTTTGCACACAGTTCCCACTTCGCACACAGATCCTACTTCACGTATATGCGTGGGTTCGGGATACGTGTTAGAGGTTAGGTGCGTCGTCGACTCGTCGAAACGCTTAATAAATTTCCGTTGCGTTGAAACAAATATTAGTATTGGTCAAACATTCGAAGCGGTACAAGAATCTTGCTGCGAGTTCTCGGTGAAAAGTCCTTCTCTGGTTCGTAGAAATATCGTTCCCTGGTCAATCACGATCACGTACGCGTTTCGAATTAATCGCGATCGAATCGAATTTACGAAATTCTTTCTTCGTAACATATTTTAAAGAAATATGAAAATACAAGTACAATACGTATATTTTGTCGATAAGTTAGACTGCGATCGAAAAAATTGGATCAGCGCCATCTCGCGTTTGGATCGCCGAAGCTCCGACTCGTTACTAGCATAGCAGAATGTGCAAGGAGGTATTCGACAGACAAGGAGAGCAATACCGTGCGAAAAGGACGAAGAAAGCGTGCCACTATTTTTAGTTATGCAACTCCTAATATTTTCTAACGTAATTGACGCAACGTTGAAAATTAATTTATCGCTCGTTCGTTAATAAAAATTTCTGCACTTTTATACTCGCATTTTAAAACTGGAACCTCAGACAAGTTTCTCGTGTAAATTTTAACGCGATATTCTTTCCGATTAATTATTTATTAATGATTAACGCGTCGTATATGGATCGACATTACCGACATTCAATCCGTTTTTTGCTAATTTTTCATTATTATAAGATTAATTTCTAAATATAAATGCATTTGAAACATTATATCCTCATCTATTTTCATGTATAAATTTCATGTATAATTTCTTTGTTGTTCCAACGAATAAATCGATCGATTCTTACTCGATTACAGAAATGGAGACTCGCAATTGAAACATTCGCTTAATAAATAATTTATTAAAAAGAATTTCACGTTAAAATTTATACGAGAAACTTGTTTAAACTCTTATTTTTAAAACGCGAATTTAAAAGTACAGAAATTTTTAATAATAAACGAATAATTATTAATTTTCAATATTTGAATATATATATATATAAGTAAAAATAATAATACGCTTCCTCCATCTTTCTTTTACATATTGATTCATATAGATTTTATACACGGATTTTTTTTCAATTTTCTCGTTATCATGGAGCCTATTTCTAAATATAAATGCATGAATCTAAAATATTACATCTTCCTTTACATTTACGTGTAAATTTTATTTATAATTTTGTTGTTATTTGAACGAATAAATTGATTATTTGTTACAAATTTACGATTGAAACGATTCTTCGTAACAATCGTTTATATAAATAATTAATATAAATAATTAAAAGAATATCACGTTAAAATTTACACGAGAAACTTGTGTGACGTTTTAGTTTTAAAACGCGAGTATAAAGGTGCAGAAGTTTTTATCGATAAACGAGCGATTAATTAATTTTCGACGTTGCGTCCATTATATTATAACATATCAGGAGTTACATAACCAAAAATAGTGGCACGCTTTCTCCGTCCTTTTCGCACGGTATTATTCTCCTTGTCTGTCGAATACCTCCTTGCACATTCTGCTACGCTAGTAACGAGTCGAAGCTTCGGTGATCCAAACGCGAGATGGCGTTGATCAAAATTTTTTTGATCGCCATCTAACTTATCGACAAAATATATACGTATTTACTACGTACGTTCTCATACGCATCTACGTGTATAAAAAGATACGCGTTTCGTAAGAATTAAATAAGACTGATTTTCCTTTCTTTCGCCAAACGAAAAACAAAACGTTTAAATTTGAAAAACAAGAGGAGAATATTATTTAAAATTAACTTTACAACTGAACGAATAATCAAATAGATTGAAAATCGCGCGTTCGAGATCAATCGACAGGAATGAAGATTGATGGGTCTCTAACGGCGATTCATAGAACGGCATTCTCGTCAATTGGAATAGTTTAAATCGACTTAACGGCTCGGAATTTATAGAGTGTTCGAAGAAACGCGCGTTATGTTCGATCCTCTCTTTACCAATATCCCTGGCCGGCTATCATCGCGCGGTCGACAATCCTGTTTAATCAAGGGAAACCGATAAACTCGATATTCACCGTCATCCACCGCTCGAGTTTTAATTAAAACTCCTCCCCGATCTTCTTTCTCTCCGCGTTCGTTCGATTCAAACGA
>NW_006263826.1:644456-646734 GCF_000469605.1 Apis dorsata | reverse complement strand
CTCTCTCTCTCTCTCTCTCTCTCTCTCTCTCTCTCTCTCTCTCTCTCTGCACTCACTCGAAACAGATAATCGGTTTACACGGTACCACACGATTCTTTTTTTCCTCCCCTCCCTGTTTTTTCCTCGGAGGCGTGAATCACATCGGAGGCCTCGCTCGAACGGACTTTACGCGGAAATAGGAGGATTTTCAGGGATGTCGACGGAACACGGCAACGTCACGTTCATCGTTGGTGGTTTTAATCTTTCGAATAATACCCGATGGAATTGCAAATATCAGTCGGTAATCCGTGAAAATGTTCGGCGAAAACAGAAGTATCGGAAGGAATCGAAATCGATTTCGATTTCGGGAAATTATCGAGAGGACAGACTTTGTGCTCGATCGTTGGAAAGAAATCGATGATACCTCGCGATATCGAAACCATCAACGAAATTTAGTCCGTGGAGCGAAGAAAAGATTGGATCGGTGGATTTCTCTGGCACCCGTCCAACTTCAATTCCATCCCTCTCCTCTATTTGCACGAAACGGAAACTCGCGCGGCGATATCTACGTACTCGAAACGACAAATCGAGAAACTTACTTACCGCTCGAAGAAATTAAGCGATTAACTCGGAGGAAAAGGATGGTCGCGTTGTTTCTGGTTTCGCGCGGATATCGAAGCGGATCTTCGAATCGACCGAGCCAGCCGTCTATATAATTCTCTTTCGTTTCGAGGTACGATCGAGGGAAATTTCCCTCGACTCTGAATAATTAAACGGCACATTGTAATCCGCGATGACAGAGGCGGAAGGCAGACAGACGGGGCTCGTCCGTCAAATTCCAGCCGGCTGAATCAGGCCGCAGATTAAGTTTCCACCGCTCGAGGAGACAGTTTCGCGTGCGTAGGCATATACAGGATTGAAGCGTTCGCGCAGCGATTTCTCTTCGTTTCTCTTCGCTTCTATCCGTGAATACACGCGGTGGTGTGCATTTCGCACGGTCGATAAGAGAGAAACGAAGGAGTGGACGGTAAAAATACAATTTTTCGACGAGTCTAGATCGAATATCCCGGATTGGAACGATACTTGGAATTTGATTCGCTTAATGGGCGAAATCCGACCCCGGGATATTGGGATCGATCGAAACGGCCGATAATACGCTAATTCAATCGAGTAAATTGCACGCGGCTTATTTCGCCATTTTCCCCCTTCCCTGCCCATTCGCGCTCGCTTCCAAATCGAATTAGCCGAAAGGTTAAGCGTTAATTAATCGGTTTGTCGCGGGGATATTCGCGCAACGAATATACTCGCGAAACGAATCTATTTTCCGTCCACGGATCGACCATCCGCTATCATCGGAGGTGATTCCGTTTCGGCGTCGATGGTTTAAAGGAAAAATCGCGCGGTGTGGAGAGTCGTGGAGCCGAGAGTTCATCGATCGGGGAAACTTTGGTCCCCTTTTTCCCCTCCGGGTTAGAAGTAGCATTATTCGAGCGGAACGAATTAAGTTACTACGAGGTCATTAATATTAATTCCGGGCTCCGGCGTGCCGATTAATTCGCCACGTCGAGGAGAATTAAACGGATTACGGGGGAAATTTAGCCGCGGCTATTTTTCCAACCGTTGTCGCGACGGCTATCCGACGGAGATTCGCCAAAATTTCACTCGATCCCATACGCTTTCGCTTCCCGTGTACGTGAAAAAAACGTCTTTGAGAAACGAGAGGCCATCGTGAATCAACGCCCGGAAAATCGGATTTTCCTTTCTTCGTTAATTGCATCGCGTTCATCTATTCCCTTCGATATCTCGGCGATATTTCTCCCCTCCCCATTGTTCCACCTCCTTCACGCGCTCGAATTTTTTTTTCCTTTCGCTCGTCCATCCTGGACCATCGATCGGTGCAAAACCGGGATAGGACAGTCATTCGCGCGCTTTGGACGGAAAGGGGCGAAAGTGCATCGCTTTGGCGATGAATTGCCATCTCTCCTCCTTCTCCTCGCGAATTTGCATTCGAATGCAATCAACGTTAATAGATCAGCGTCGGGCCACGTCGAGACAGCGCCTAATTCGTCTCTATTAGAGCAACCGTTCGCTCAACGTCCTCGAATTATTCCCCCCTCCTAATCCACGTCTCCTTCTTCGAGTTCAACACCGAAAATTCCGCAGAGAGACGAGATTTCACGGACGATTCTCTCGAAGGGGAACCAGCAACCGTCGTTACTCTTTGTCCGAATTTTCCCATTCGGTGAGGCACGGATCTCGTCACGGACGATTTCTCAAAAGCACCAGGCCAACCTCGTCC
>NW_006263826.1:640881-644003 GCF_000469605.1 Apis dorsata | reverse complement strand
CTCCACCTCCACCACCTCCAGCTCCTCCTCCATCTCTCCTCTCCCTCTCTCCCTTTCTCCTCTCCCCTCTCCCTCCGCTTTTTCGAATTTTTCGAAAAAATTAGGAAAGTTGAGGAAGGAAGGAAGGAAGGATAGATTAATTCGAGAGATCCATCCGGGCATAATGGAAGCTCGATTAAAAGCGAATGGAATGTAAATTGGAATCTGGAGAAAGGGAGAAAGAGCGAGAGGTGAGCGGTCGTGAGTCGGTTCGGGTATCGAGGATCTCGTTTTAATCCTGACGAGGCGCGGCGAAGCGAGGCGAGGCGAGGCGAGACGAGGCGAGGTTTAGAATATGAGACGCTCGATGGACCACCCATGGCCTTACGGAGAGTTCCGCTATCTCGCCACGATGATCGAGGAGCGAGCTCGACGACGAAACGGGAGGAGGGAGGGAGGGAGAGAGAGAGAGAAGCGAAACGTTCCTTCGTCGTAAAAAAATTCAACATTTATTTTTGTTTACGTTGTATGCACGGAGAGATGAAATAGATAGTGAAAATAATAGGAAATAGCGTTGATGTAAATAAATCACGCGTTTGCTGTGTAATCGATCAATTACTTCAATTTACTTTTAATTTACCTCCTTTCGAATTTAATTTATCGAAAATTCATTTTAAACGTTAAATATATTACGCGTTTTGATTTGAATTTTGTATTTAATCAAATGTTATTAACTATTTGACCTATTAATATTAATAAAACAACATAAATGCATAAATTATTAATTTATTAAATATCTCGTAATTTATTATATCTCTCAGAATTAATAAACAAATTAGAGAGAATAAAAAGCCGCCATATTATTTAATTTTATCATTTAATAATTTGGTAAATTTTTTTTTTATAATTTTCCATAATTAATCTTAATTTTTAATTAAATTTTTACAATTAATTCAATAAATTTCATTTAAAATTAATAAATTTAATTGTTGATATTTTTAATATTAATTTATGTTAAAATTACAATTGATTGTTATTTCCAATTATTATTACCATTATTATTATTATTTTGAACGATAAAATACTCGTATCCCAATCACGATGTATCCGCATCCGAAGAATCGGCATTACCATCGAAAAGATTCCTTCTCCATTGTGAAGGAAAAAGGCCAATCTTCCCCCCTCCCTCTTCCTCCTCTCTGCCTCGTTTCAACCTTCCACTTTCTTTTCCTTCGCGCGAATCGAAACGAGTTAAACCGAGTTTTAGTTTCCATCCCCCGCTAATCGGAGAAAGAGTTTCGTCTCCACCATTTTCGAAATTTACCCAGCGAGATAGGATAGTAATTTGGACGCGAAACCATTTGCATTTGCCGGAAATGAACGCGAATCAACTATATATATGTGTATATATATATATATCTTCACGTTAATTTCGTCGAATTTTGGCAATTCGTATTTTCTTTGATCCACGTTTGATCCTGCCCAACTCGTCCTTGCTTTCGCGAAATCCGTATTTCTGGCGATAATGACCACGGGTATTTCATTACTCGGCGTTTCTCGTTAGCCACGCTCCTATTAACCGATTCAGGAGCTTGTGTATATATATATACATATATATGCGCGCGCATCCTCGGGATCAAAGCCAAATTCCAATACTGGCAAGTGGCGCTTAATTAGCAGTTCGATGCTCCCTCGACTCTCGCTCTCCTTGATCGATCTTTCGATCAAGGCGTGTATCAGACAAGATAGAGGAAGTTCGAAGAGTTCGAAATAATTGATAAAGTGGAAAATTTTACCTGGAAACTTTGTGCTGGGCGATCCTTCCGTGACTCGGCAACGTGACGTTGCTGTCGCTCTTCGACCAAGTCACCGAATTTTTCGCGTCCGGCAGCTCCACCTTCCCGAGATACGCCTCGCAGAACAATCTCGCAGCTCCTCCCAGCGGAACCAACTGCGAGGCTGGCCTGTACGTTGGCAGCGGTTTCCCCGTGTATCCGCTCGATTTCTCCCCTGGAAAGCACACACCGTCGTCGTTCACTTTCTTTCAAATTATATCACTATCGAGAAATCGCACAACGGTCCAATTTTGACCCGCGATTCAATTCTGACCGAAATTTTAAAATTTTGATCGAAAAAAATTTAATATTACTTAAGAGTAGTTATAAATATAATTTCATCATCAATATTTGTCAAATATTCGGGAATCGAATACATATATTGGATTCTTAAAATTCTTCGAAATAATTTTTAAATTATATTTTAAAATACGTTAATGTAATATTTTTTTCGTATCATATTTATAATAATAATAATAATAATAATAAAAAGAAATTGATTCCACCTTCTGTTTCTGCCTTTTTGTTTTTTTAGAATAATTTTATTACGACGGATTATCGCAGATTCGAAAAAAGAAAAAAACAGATTCGGAATTATGAAATCGTACGATATATATCAATTAGCTGAAAATTAACGGTAATGATATTTATAGTACGAACGTGTTCTTAATTTTGGTTAAATCGGACCGCTGTCGATGGAGAAACTTTATTATTTGCATCCTACGGTCGAACACCGTCACCGTCCGGTGAATAATTGTGAATATATTTCGTTTCCCTCGTGGGAGATCCCGCGAATTATCCACGCGCACGACTCGACCGACTCCCCTTTCTTCTTCCACGGGACCGAGACAAAGGGGAGAGAGAGCTTTGTTGAATACGGCTCTCGCTCGTTTCTCGAACGCCGCTTCAACCGGTCCCTGCTATCTCGCTCGTCCCTCCTTTCCTCCTTCGCCATCCCAAACTCGAGCTTCGTGGTAAACGCGCTCGAGCGAAGGGGAAGGAAACCGTCCATTACCTCGAAACGAAGAAGAAGAAACAACTTTCCACCTTGGAGATACGTGAAACTTTGATTTTCTTCGATCGGTCTTCGAGTTGAAAGGGAGGGAGGAGAAGAAAAGAAAAGGCGCGATCGATACTTTGGGAATTAAACTCTCCTTTGTCTTTTGAGGGAGGCGAGGAATAAATGCGACTGCTTTCGGTTTGTCGTAATTCTCTGAGATCCTGATCGATCGAATCGAAATTGATTTTCGAAAGGCTTCACCGATTTTTGGAAAAATCATATTTTATATCTAGGATACAATTTACGAT
>NW_006263826.1:637983-640701 GCF_000469605.1 Apis dorsata | reverse complement strand
ACGCGTATTACGAATTTCGATATCGATATCGCAAAAAAAAAAAAAAAATGAACGAAAGCGGATGGACAGCGATTAATTAATTTTTCACGCATAGATGCCATTCCAGTATTTCTTGAAAAAAGTTTCGTGGAAGGAATGTAGGTCTAATTGGTTAATTTGGAAAGAAACTATTTTCACGCGTAATCATAGCTCTTCTACTATTATAGTAGACGTGTGGTATCAGGATCGTCAACAAAACTAAAGATAGGCAGTCCTAGCAAGATGGGAGATTCTAGCAAAGAACTCCTCTTGTCCTTATGCCGTCCCGCGATACCTTTTTTCAGCAGTAAAAAGTACGTTGAATAATGCAAAAAAATTGCCACCTCCTTTCGTATTATATTCTCTTCGATATTGGATATCGGGAGAATTCAAAAATTTTTCTCCAAATTCTCGATTTTATTAGGAGAATTACAATTTAAAAGAAGCAATTTTTTTGTACTCATTTTTACTTATTCATCATAAATCTTAGATTATTATTTTTTTCAAACAGTTTCCTTAATTTTAAATATATTTATCGTTCGGATATTTTATTTGCGATAAAAAATTGAAAAAAGTACACGTGCCACGTTATTCGTTCCTATAATTCGTTGAACGATGCATTACGTAATTCTTCATGAAAAAAAAAAGAGGAAAAAAAGAAAAAATAGTAGATCGTAACTAGATAATTAAATACCTCCCAAATGGATTACCGGTTATTTATTTATAGAAAAGCGACAATTCCCTCGAAACCGTTTACCGCTTTAATTCCAACCATTTTTTTTTTAACGTTATCGAAAACACGCGAGATACTTTCCGCTAAAATTAAACGGATAAGATACTCGGTAAAACATATACGCAGAACCGCGCGCATGCGCGAAGGAGAGGTCGAAAGGTGTGACGCGTGCACACACGTTACGCGTACGTGCACGTTGGAACCATCCGTCGGATATCGTCTGTCCGATCTCTGGCATCGATCGGATATATTCTCGGCAACGAGATAAAGGTAAAATCCGATCGACGAAAGAGAAACAGCTCGTCGCGTATCGGTGGCGGTGAACTCATAGCTCGGAAAATATCGGTGTGTTTCTCGACTCGACCACGCACAGCTCGACTTAATCGAAAGAGAGGGAGCGCGTCTCGCGATGCACGTGTGGCTCACGTGTCGCGATGCACACGTGCATCATATCGTGTATAACGCCTACTTCTATCGGAAGTTTCGCGGTAGTTGGTCAGCCTCGATCCGTTCTAGGATTTCATCGTGTGTCCCAAGTATCGCGGAGAGTAGTGCATCGCCTCTTTCTCTTTCCAACTGAAAAGGGATCGTTGAAAACGGACGGCGGCGGACCAGCTTTGTTCTCACGGTGAAAATAAAAGTGTAACGAAAGAGACGGAGGAGAAAGAAGAAGAAGAAGAAGAAGAAGAAAAAGATGGTGGTCGGTGGGGACGAATCTTTGCCAAGATGAATAAAACTAGTTTGGCCCGATGCGAACGATTTTACCGTCGTAAACTTTCGTCGTACGTTCTTTCTTTCCGCTCGACCGCTCGAAAGGTGTATCGAACAATAGGAGGGAAAAGAGGAAGAAACTCGTTCAATCGACTCCTCTTCTCCCTGTTGACGTTCGTATTTGCCATCTTCTCGTATCGTTTAACGTTCTCTCGAAGTCTTTTATCTCTTGAACGGAAAATGCTCCTCGAAAGAAGATTTTTCCTCGGCAAGATAAAATGCGTCTCTCTTTCTCTCTTTCTCTCGAGAGAAAGATGTGTCCGATCTCAACGATTTGACGTCCTCTTGACTAAAAGTAATCACATCGTGCAATCTCTCTCTCTCTCTTTATCGTGGAATCGAGAGGGATTATTCTCTCTCTCGGAGGGAAGAAAAATACTTTCTTCTTCTTCTTTTTCTTTTTCTTCTTCTTCTTCTTCTTCTTCCCGGTCGAGCGAGAAAGTTAAGCGACCGATCGAGCAACAAATTACTCGCTCGAAAACTATATATATACATACATATATACGCGTACAATGGACGTAGTTAGGAGCGAGAAAGCTTCGCTTACTCTCGATACAGGAGGGTGGGAGGAGAGGGAGGAGAGGGAAGGTAAGCCACGACTCGCGGCGATAGGTCGGAGAAAGACTTCCAAGAATTCTGGTTACCGTAGCGAAGAAAGGGCGCGCGCGATTCCTTTCACGGGTTTAACAAGGCTTCTCGGAATCGCGCGTGGGTAGCTTTATTCAAATACTCTGGTGCTTCTCTCCTTCTCTCGGTTCTCTCCTCTCCTCTCCATCTCTTCGTCGTCATAGAAATAATCGATGGACAGGACGATATTTACTTACTTACTCGATCCAGGGAAGAAGGACGGTCTCATTTTTCTCGAGGATTTCACATTAATCTCTTAAAGGGGGGAAGAAGGGTTTCTAGCAGATTATAGATTTGCGAGAAATCGGCATTTTCTCTTGATCGATCAACGTTCTTGACATGTATCGTCTTGCACTCTCTCCCTCAAAGGGAAGAACACACGTAAATTTTTGATTAATGTCGTTCAAAAATTTTTACAAATCCCAAATTATCGTATTGATTATAATGTATACATAAGACCTCTTCAGGGACATTACAAGACGTCAAAGACAATACTTTGAAAGCGGCGATTGTCGAATGAAATAAAATAGGGGAGATAGAAGCGGGTAGGGTGCGTCGGCTAATTGCGT
>NW_006263826.1:637176-637468 GCF_000469605.1 Apis dorsata | reverse complement strand
CCCCCCGTCTCACACGCTATATCTATTTACGCTATAAACGTTCCCCACCTCTCCCACCTTTCGCGTTATCATCTTTCGAGAACTTTGTTATTTTTTTTCCTCTGTTTCGTTTCTCACTTTCCTTATTCACTCGCTTTACGAGGCGCTGCTTTTTCTCGACCGAAAAAACCTTGATTTGGACCCAAGAATAACGTCGGAACGAGCGGAACTTCCGGTTTCCAACGATGGAGTCGACGATGGAAATTGCAACGAGGTGATCGCATCGGGACTAGGATATCGAAATCGAATCATG
>NW_006263826.1:633387-636683 GCF_000469605.1 Apis dorsata | reverse complement strand
GTGTGTGTAAATGAGTCTCTCTCTCTCTCTCTCTCTCTCTCTCTACGAGCAGTAAATCATCCCCGGAAAGGGGAAGGGGGGGAGAGGCGTAAATAACCAAGGACGAAACCAATTTTCAACGTATTCGTATCGATCGAAGAATACTTCTCCTGCCCCCTTCCATCGTTCCAAGTTGCAGCCGAATAAATCGAGCGAGATGGTTAATCGACAACCGCGTCTATCCCATACGAACTAGAAACGTTTGCCTTACGGCATTCCTCCATGCTTTTGAATTTCGTTTCCCATCCGATCTCGTTCACCCTTTTCACGGGATACGATCGTGTTGGATTATATTTTTATACGAAAAGTGGGGGATATTGTTTTTAGGAAAGTTACGATATACGAACCGAGGACGGCGAGCGTGATATCCCCTTCGAGGATGGTGGTATCGTTCCTCGCCTGACAGGAATATCGTCCCGCGTCAGAGGCTCTCACCTTCTGCGCGTAAATCGTCTGGTTCGCGCTCTCCGGATACAGGATGAAGTGGCTCTCGCCACCTGGCCAAGGATAGGCCCTGTTGTCCTTGTACCTGCAACCGACAATCGGCCAACCGATTATTACTCTCGAAGAGAAAAAGGGGAGACGGATGAATCTCGAGTCTCGTTTCTCGTCGAGAAATACAAAGGTTTAAAAATAACGTGCGAATATCGTCGCGTACGTTCGATAAATATGACAACGATCGATCTTCTTCGGTCAAATGTAAACCTCGTTTGCCTTCTTTACCTTTACCCACGAGGAAATCGTTATCTACTATATACGAGGATTCGATCGCGCGTGGAAAAATTATTTTTCTTCCTTTCTTCTTTTCGTCGCATCTTTCTTGCTCTCGATTCGGCGATCCGAATGATGGAGTCGATCGAAAGAATTTAATAAGCAACGAAATAATTTCGAAACGATCTTTTTATATATATATATATCTCTCTCTTTCTCGTTATTCGAACTTTCAACAAAAAAGAAAAAAAAAAATAAAGAAACGTTTGTTCTATAGAGATTTCGCCTCGAAAATTGGAATATCTCTATAAATGATTTCGGAGATCGATCGAACAAGAGTAATTTTTCACGCTCGTAAAAGCGTGAATAAATAAGAAAGGAATTGCGAGACGGGCAGGATACGCCGATTACGCGAGGAAGTCGAATCGATTTCGAGCCGTAGTAATTTTCCACTTTTCTGTTCGTAGAAACGATTAAGGAGAGGGAAGGGAGGGGGGAAAAAGCGAGAACAGTAGCACGTCGCGACGCTTCCACCGGTCATTCTTGTCCTCCGCTGCGTGTCCCACCACCTTCTTCTCGGAAAGTTCATCGCCACCGACACGCTTCGCTTTGCATCGATCCCCCTTTCATACGCTTTCATATTTATTTTTCCATCCACCGAGTGAAACGGTCGAAACTTGGTCCCATATGTATTACGAGAGAACGAGGGGGGGAAGAACGAGAAGATTCGATTCGAATCCTTCCCCTCGAGGGGAAATCGAATTAATTTTGCCGGGAACGCGTGGATATATCGAGGGGCAGGCAACGACGACGAAGAAGAGGGCACTTACACAGGCGTGTAATTAATTCTCGTGCTGGTGATTAAGGCTACCCCTTTGGGATTACCGAGATTGGTAATCAGTTCGAATTACGATTTCCCTCGAAATTATTATCGTAACAATGAAGCAAATTCACCGATTGAAAGAAATCTAAGGAATGCGGGTCCGATTGGCTAATGCGAAAAGAAACTACGACGATCTGTATCTAAACTTCGATGCATTAGAACTACATTAGAATTCAAAGAAAATTTTCTTATTTCTCATAGATATGAGTAAGTTAATTACGATTTGTTAACGATAGTTTAATTTACAAATATAATAGTTTGTTCGAGTAGTTAAGATAATAATCGTACAAATATATATCGATTTTATATATTTAAATTATATCTCTTCTACTATTATGTAGCGTCAAGTTGTGTGTGTTAAGTTTGTCAACAAAACGTTCGAAGTGGAAATAGGCGGTCCTAGCGAAGAACCCCTCTTGCCCCTGTGCCGTCCCGCAAGACTTTTTTCTAGCAAGTGAACAGTATACTGTTCATTGGTGGAAAGAAGTCTCGCAGAAGGGATCTGATTGGTCAATTCGGAAGGAAACGTTATTTTCACATGCATTCTTGGTTTCTACCGTGGTATTTGTCACATACACTAATCCAAAATGACCGATCTGTATCTAAATTTCGATACATTAGCAAAGCCATAGAATTCAAAGAACTTTTATTTCTCATGGATATGGTTAGTGCTGATTATCAATTTTTAACGATAGTTTAATACTTCGTATTCGAATAATTAAGATAATAATTATACAAATATACATCGATATGGATCGAAATAATTAATTATATAAATGAAAATAAACTTATATATTCGAATCGTAGCTCTTTCTACTTACTATACTAATATCTCAAGGCGATCCTAGCAAAGGTTCCTGCCTTCTTTACCAGCAGTGAATAATATTTATCCAGGGAGGCAGAAACAAATAGAATCGTGGAGAAGGAGCGAAGGATTTTAATAACCATCGTATATCCCTCCCCACCCTCGATGCCAAACCGACCGAATCGAGTTACCTCCCTTCCTCCCACCCTTCGTTTTCACGATGTTCATTCCCCAACGAGATCGATAGCCGGCCAGGAACCGTTAATCGACGACGAAACGGACACACATCGACGTCGATGGAAAAATGGAGCGACGACGGTCGCTGTTGGAAAAATTGGTCTCGCCTTTCTTCCTTCCTTTTCCCTTCCCCTTCCCTTTCCTTTTCCTTTTTCTTTTTTTCTCACACGAACGGAGGGAAGAAAGAAATTCGTTCCTTGTTTCTCGAAAGGGCGGAAAGCAGGACGAATAGCCGGTGCAAATTGTTCCCAAGAACGGGCCGGCAGAGAAACGAGCGCGTCGTTGTTCGCGCATTCGTCGTCGTCGTAGACGATAACAACGGAGTGCGAATTCGCGCGTACGTGCCGAGATAGAATTCCCCTGCCCCTCCCCGTCCCGCCTCGTTGCCGCTCTTCTCTCCTTCTCACGCTTCGTCGCGTTTCTTCTCGGAATAAAGCCGCCGCGCGACTCTCTCGTAACTCGAATCGAGCACGCGAACCGTACGAACGAAAATTAGCGTGCAACGATTTTTGGATTATTATTATTATTATTATTATTTCGAAAACAAGGAATCAAGGAATCGCAATCGAGATGTCGAGACAACGATTTCTTGGAAAAAGATGGATTATATACGGAGCCTCG
>NW_006263826.1:632549-633229 GCF_000469605.1 Apis dorsata | reverse complement strand
GATGTTTGTCGTCTCTCGCTCCTCCCGCGGAGGAGGGATAAAAGTCGATACGGGTCTCCTCCACCCTACGAGAGATCCTCGAATCGGGAAACTTAAGCGAGATTCGAAAATACCATCCTCGTTAAATCAGATACCAGGTGAATAATAAGGGTGGCGAAGGCGGTGGCGGTGGTGGTGAGTGAGCAATTAGGAAGGGAAGGTGGCGCGGAGGTTGACTCCTGGTTGCTTTCCAGTATTCGAACCGCGTCGCTCGAATACCGTGTGTTAAACGAAAGAAGGAGGTGGGGAAAACGCGCATCGAATAGTTTGTAGGAGAAATATTGACGTACGGGGAGGAGGGAGGAAGGAGATACCTCAAGCGAATTCCTCGTCGTCGTTGCAGAGGCCGTGACGCGACTTTTTCTCCAAACTACCCATCATGCCATTCCTTCGAATCACGCCCCCGTTACGCGTAACTTCGACGCGTAACTCTCCCCCTCCCTTCCTTTAATTTCGATTTCAGCCGTTCAACCCTCTTCCCCCTCCCTAACC
The DNA here is from genome assembly GCF_000469605.1 of Apis dorsata. Classification (NCBI taxonomy): domain Eukaryota; kingdom Metazoa; phylum Arthropoda; class Insecta; order Hymenoptera; family Apidae; genus Apis; species Apis dorsata. The sequence goes on along the minus strand of NW_006263826.1, from coordinate 632,698 downwards.
ACGATGTAACTCTTCCGTCTACGAGCAGGAATATAAAGGCAGGATTGAATTTATCCGAAACACCATATATCTCCTCTATTTACGTCTTGTTAAGCGAATATTGTGAGAAGAAGAAAGGGGAGAGAGAGAGAGAGAGAAAGAAAGAAACT
>NW_006263826.1:625907-632110 GCF_000469605.1 Apis dorsata | reverse complement strand
CGCGCTCCTTTACTTCGAAATAACATTTACGCCCGAATAAGCGCCCCTCCCCCACCACTCGTGACCGGATAAAATCTTTGGAAACTTTGGACAGAGAGATAGAGAGAGATAGAAAAGGTGGAGGGGGGATAGAGAGAAGGAAAAAGAGAGAGAGAGAGAGAGAAAAAGATTTTCTTCGAGCGAAATCTCGGCCAACACACACCCTTCGATAAAAGCATTTCCGTACCACGATAGTTCCATCTTTCTATATAGGGAATCTATCTATATTCTCCCTCTCTCTCTATCCATCTTGGTTATAGATGTAATATAGCGGATTCGATCGATGAATTTGCGCTAACACCCCCGCCAACCTTGATTCCACGACGACGTTACGAATGGTACGAAGGGAGAAGAAAATTCGTGGATCGAACAAGCTTTGTTTCTCGAAAGATTGATACACTCTCTTCGGGAAATAATCTCGATATATACGTAGAATTAATTTGGAAAAAAAGGATTCGTGAATATCTAACTCGCGTCTAATAACGTCTGGATAAACCAGATTTTCCAATCCTGCGAAAGGCTCGTTACCTACGAAAGGATGAGAGACGCAACGAACGAGATAAAAAAGGTAAAAAAAAAAAAAAGGGAAAGGAAGGAAAAAAGGAAGAAGGAGAAGAGACTTTGGCCGATACGAGCGAACCTCGTTCCGTTCCACGGAGGTTCAAAGGGAGAGATATCTCCTTTCGGCGCACTGGCGTTCAGTTGCCAAACGAATGTATACCTTTTTCTCTCCCCCCAAAGGGGGAAGGAATCTTTCGCACCGCTCAATTTTCCGTGTCGCGTCGAGCTGCTACGTGTATCCATTTTCTCGCGTCTCGAGTCTCGAAGAGATCAAAGTGAACGTCCGAGGGAACGTCCTCCTCTCCTGCAGAATCCAGTCCGAATCGATAGTGCGCGGTAGGTCGGTGACGTGTATTCCGCGTTTCGAAAACATCTTTCTCCTCGTTGAAGAGAAAATCCTTTTGAGGAGGGACCATTCCTTTTGTACTTTGATAATCGCGATAAGAGCAGATAGATTTGCGCTAAAACGGAACGAAATTTCGACGAAACCGTTCAAAAGCACAGTGGTTCGATTTAATAGGAGGTAATTGGACGAAATTAGTTCTTTAATATAAAGATTTAATTTTTAGAAAGCGATATTGCTTTTTATTATAATTTATTATTTCGTTAAAAATATGATTAAATATAAAAAAAATTAATAGAATAGATATATATATATAGAATAAAATAGATAAATGTACAAATATATAAATATTTGTGATTTGAAAATATTACATCGCGTTGCGGATGTAACGAAATTGAAAAGCACTTCGAATTTCATAAACGTACGATAAAGTGGACCTTGAGAGTATTAAAGTTAAATATTAAAAAAAAAAGTTATGACTATTTGCCACGGGATGTCCTGGGCAATCTATAAATTATCCAATAGATATGAGCCTAAACGATGATAATTTAACGAAAAAACGATTATTGAAAATTATAAAATAAAAAGTTATGGATTAATTCTCTTCAAAAATTTAAAAAAAAGATTTAAAATTTTAACTTAAAGTATAGTTGTTATACATTGTAATTGAAACAATTATCTTTTATACATTTGAAAATGAACCTTGTCCAGTTAATATACGTTACTCGACCACTGTGTGCTTTTGGTGGGGAGAAAAAGAAAGACGAGACTCGAATCTTTGACGAATCGTCCGCTCGCGCACGAGGCGAAAGGAACTTTGCCCGTCCAACCATCGACGCGCAACCCGATAACGACCGATCAATTTTCCCGATGACGACCATCTCTCCACAGTCCCTCCAGTAGCCTCCAACAGTTTAGCGACTCCGATTAATCACCACAATCTTCGAACGATTCGAATGTTTTCCCCGTAGATTTGACCACGCCTTCTTTTTCTTTCTTCCCCACAATTCCATTTTTCCATTCGATACGAATGAGAATCAACTTAGCTTTGAAAATGTCAAACATTCGCTTCTGGTCCTTAATGCTTTGATTTATGATCTCGTAAAATAAAAATTCGATCCGAGGGACTCTTTTCGTTATTTCCAGTCGAAATATTAGCTCTCTCTCGGATTCTCGACGAGCGCCAACGATTAAACGTTAATTAGATCTCGTCGATTATTCGCCTTTACTTTAATCCGCTCCGCTCTTTCGCCTCTCACCGTCCTCGTGGGATTATTATTTCTCGCGTCGATCCCGCGGGAACCGAGCAACAGGAACGTGTCACGGGCCAACTTTTCCTCCACCAACTTTCTTTCCTCCTCCTCCTCCACCTACTATCGCGACCGCGAGAGAATATTAAGAGGGAAACGCGCCAAGGACTCTTTCCAACTCGAGTAACTTTCGTGTCCCCTCCCCTACTTAATATTATTTTGTAAGATACCGTCCATCGTGTGGGGAATAAAAAGTTATTTATTCGCGATCAGATCGAATGAGTGAGAATGAAGTTAACTTAAGATGGAACGAAGAGAATAATCTTTCGACGAGGCAATTCCTCCTGATAGAATCCGATTGAAGCGAATGCTTTTCGAGAGTCAGAAAGAGAGAAAGAGAATTCCGTGTTTGTCGAAAAGCGATGAAGACCGAACGTAATTACGTTTCAACGATAATAGGTTGGATACTATTCTCGGCAAAGTGACACAAATTCCGTTTTTACTATCGTCCACGCGACTCTATCCATCTATCCGTCAAACACGAAAATTTGGAATTCGAAATAATGGAATTCGAATATAAATGGAATATAAATTGCTATCCTCGCGATGCTAATTATCCAGCCGAGAAACAACTTTTCTCTGTCCCTCTATCACGATAAGTGGCTTCCACCGACCGCTCTTAAGTGCATCCTTGTATACTTTAATGTTTATGGACTAAGAACGCGTGCCGGCCAACCGTTCTCTCGAGTCGAAGGACACATTCGCAAAAAACAATTGTAAACATTGAACTGTCTTCCAACTTGGACATAACGTAAAAGGAGAGACCTCGATTTCGCCATTTCTCGGTTCGTTCGTCCGCCAAATTCACAGCCTAGATCTGTTTCCCGTGAAATACGATCGAGCTCGTCTCTTTTTATTTCCTTTTTTTCTCTCCCAACGAGCGCAAAAACTTTCGTCCTCGCAGGCCGGCTAAATTTTCGTCCGGCTCGCTAAATAACCCTGTAATTGCACCGAAGGGAGAGAGAGGAAAAAGAGTTCCCCCTCTCCTCCAAAAAAACTTTTTTTTTCTCTCGCTTCGACTCGTTTCCCTCGTTACATGAATCGATCGAAAGATAACTAATCGGCGAGGCAATCTCTCTCTCTCCCTCCCTTCCCCTCCCCTTCCCTTCCATTCCAACGGTCGTTTACGAGGACGAAAATAGAGAGGACGAGCGAACGAAGTTTCCAGTTCTATAGGCCGGGATCACGCGAATGCCGGTGAATTCGCGGTAGGTCAGTGTCGATCGATCACCGAACGTAAAAATAATCGGCCTTCTTGGTAAAAAAAAAAACTAGAGAAAGTTGGAAAGGGAAAAACGGTGAAAGGAAACGGAATAAGAAGAAGACGAGCGACGACGATAATTTATTCCTTTTGTCGAAACTTTTACGCCTTACCCTTACTCTATCTATCTGAAAACAAGTTAACCGAGCGAGAAATTGGCGGTGGGGAGGGGGGAAAAAGTTTGCGAAACAGCCCCAGCGGGTCCTGAATCCGTATTTCGCGAAAGCCGTTTAATCGAGAAAAGTTATTGGGGTTTTCGAGTCGATCGGTTCGCAAGCTACGTGTACTTACTTATACACGCATGCCCGCGCCCGTAAAGTGGTTTTTCTCGGAACGAGGCAAACCGATCGTGGCCTTCCTCCGCGGAGGATCGAGGTAATAACCATCGGAGAGAAAGAGAGAGAGGGAAAAGGTAAATTTTTTTCTCGCCTTTTTTCTTTATATTTTTTGCTCGCCACCACTTAGCAACCGATCGATCGGCTTCCCTCCTAATCGTTTCCACGGAATCGGACGCGTAGAGTTTCGAGTCGGGTCGTCGGGCGATAAATTGGCGGCGGTGACGATGAAACGATCGATTCTGAGAGGCCACGTGTCCCCCGCGTTTTCACGGAAACTGCGTGGTATCGGCTCGCGGCGACACGACGCTTCACAGAAGCGGTTATGGAAAATCAATGTACTATCCGCCGATGTGAGCGCGGGCGTTCGTTCGTTCGTTCGTTCGTTCGTTCGCTTTCTCCTTTCCCCCTACCTTTCTTCCGTTTTCTCTTCTTTTTTTGTCCATCGGAAAGAGAATATATCTCGTTCGTACGTTAACACGTCCCGTCTTTCGATTTCGAAAAGAGAATAGAACCGACGAATATCTCTTCTTTTTTTTTTTTTTCTTTTTCGTTGAAAGAGAGTTGTATCATTTTCGTTGATACGTTAATACGAATCTTTCGATTTCGAAAACAGAAGAATGAAAAGACTAACGAATATATCGGTTGATTGTTGTTATTATTATTATTATTATCATCATTATTATCGTTATTCAACGACGAGACGATTCCACTCTGATGATCGAGTAGGAGGAGGGGGGGAAAAAGGGGGTTTACGAGCCATTATGGAAACTCGGTTTAGAGCCTCGTTAAAGGATCGTTTACGAGTGGTACAAGCGTTGCAACAACGCAAGGTGGCGAAATCGCTTCGAGAGAGGATCGACTTTGTGTTCCCCCGACTTCCTCGAGAGGAAATGATTTTTTTCCTCCCCTTCATCGGTGACGAGAAAAAGGTGTTTTCTTTTTTTGTTTTCGTTGCGCGCAAGAAAATATTCTCGTTTATTTCTCCCCGTTTGGATCATCGTATTATCCCGATTACGGAATTTCGATGAGAAATAGCGGCGGTGGATCGGATCGTTTTTCCATCTCCAATCTCATTGGAAGAAGAAGAATTCGGAATTAGAAAGTGTCCCATTCCTCCGGATACGCCGTTTTTCACGATCCGGGGGGAACCACGAGGCGGAGAAATGCCGCTCCTTTTATCCCCGGGATCTGAATTCATCTCTGCTCTCATTTTCCTTGGTTTTCATTCCGGATTTACGGTGTCGAGGCAAACCTTTTCCTCCCTTCGCATTGTATCTCTTTTGAGACATCGAGAGAGACAGAGAGAGAGAGCTCGGCGACAATTAAAAAATACGCGCAAAAATTTCCCCTCCAATCGAATCTATCAATCTTCGAAACAGCTCGACGAAAGATCCGAAAAGTTTTGGAAACACGCACCCCTCTCTCTCTCTCTCTCTCTCGAGACAGAAACTCTTCGTAAAAGTCGAATCGAGATAAATCACTCGGGCGAAGAAAGCGAGATAAAGATAAAGAGTAGGAGAAGATCAGGCGATATTTCCTTTCTCGAAACGATCTTTAGAACGCTCCACCACCCCTTTCTAATTGGGCACGCGCCAAACTTTTACTCTCCATTTATCCCTCTCATATCCCGTCCAGTATCGTAATTACCATAGGAGGAAAAGAGAGCCCAACAACCTCGAAAGTTCGAGGGGGTAAATATCGATTTAAAATTTTTCAACAAAATCCGTCTAGACGAAATTCGTTTAAGAAATAACAGGAGGAACTGGAATAATAGGTTGCTCGTTAAAGATATATGATTCGGTAGTGTGGGCAGGCCGTTCCTTAAAAAAATCGAACGCTATATAATAAAAATCAGCAAGGCTATATAATAGCCTGTCGGGTGCATCATCGTGCGCCCGAAGGAAGGAGGCGAGCGAGCCGATTCGAGGAAAGGTAGAGGAGGAGAGGAGCACGTCGGGTCATGCGCCGTGGAAATTATTATCGGCAAACGAGAAAGAGGGAAAAGGAAGGAGGAGGAGGGGGGAGGCGTAGGACGACGTAGGAAAGAGGTCGAGTAGTTTGTTTTCAAAGGACAGGTAATAATGGCTGTTAGAGCGAACTCGGTACGGAGCGAAGGAGAAGAAGATGGTTTGTATGCAGACGGCACCGCTCGTTCCGACACCCGCCACGCGTGATGAAATTTCCTCGCCACCGCCACCGTCATCATCGGATGGAACCGACGTTCCTCACCCCCCCCGCGTGACCCAATCGAACGGAATCGAACTCTTTCCCCTAATTTTTAACTTTCCGACATTTGCAACGGCATTTCGAGATCGTGGCAAACGGGGAAGGATAAACAGGATTGGCGTGAT
>NW_006263826.1:625347-625880 GCF_000469605.1 Apis dorsata | reverse complement strand
CAACCAACGATTTAATTCGATTAAATCTCCCCTCTTCCCTTCGACGATTTTCGGGGAGGGGGGACGGTTAGTTCCGCTCGGTCGGAGTTCCACCCTTCGAAACGCGCGCGGAAATTACCCTTCATAGCAATGGAGTACGGGATACGTGAGGAATGGAATCGAACTTTCCTCGTTATTTAATTTAAATAACGCGATTACTACTTTTTCTTTTCTTTTCTTTTCTTTCGAAAAACGGGTAAAAGTAAATAGATGATAACTCTCGAGATGGGGAAAAAACTTTCTTTCCCTTTTCATCGAACGATCCTGATGAAAAGCGAACGTCTGGTCGGCTGGTCGACGAAGGGAGGGAAAAAGGGAAAAAAACAGTAGTTTCGCCACAGTCAGCCAACCGGTGGTTGTTCGTCGGTGGCGCAAAGAGTAGAAACCTGGATTAATTAACGCGGGCGATGAACGTTCTCTAATTTGCATCGCGTTTCCCGTCGCCTTTCCCCTCAACCTCCATTCTCGAGCATGCCACCCGGTACACGCTGGAA
>NW_006263826.1:620886-623705 GCF_000469605.1 Apis dorsata | reverse complement strand
CCCCTCCCCTCCTCCTACCCCTTTCGCTAATTCCACGACGTACCGGACGACTATCGGGAATCAAAGAAGCGCGATCGACGAGATTATCGGGGAAGAGATAGTTTCGAAATGTGACGCTTTTTTTTCTCGTCTCGTTCAGTTCCGCGAACACGAACGAGCAAGTTTAATCTCGAGCGAGATTAGGAAAGGAGAGGAGAAGAGAGGAGGAGAGAACGTTCGAGGAGCTTTCTGCAACTCTGCAAAACGATTCCGGGAGATTTTTTAGATCGAATCGGTTTCGGATCGAATCGCGTTCGTATACTCGCGATTTGTTAACCTTTTGCGCTCGTGGCATCATAGTCATTCGAATATTAAATGGACAAGATATTCATTTTCAAATGTATAAAGAAATAATTGTTTCGATGTATAACAGTTATACGTTAAAATTTCAAATCCTCTTTTTAAACGAACAGTTAAACGAAATACACGTATGTAACAGTTTCCGTAAATTTTTTAAGAAATACGTATGCTCAAAATTATCTCAAATTATCATTACGTTCGACTGAAAAAATCGTGGAACGCATTAATTAATCTATTTGTTCAGGAAAAGAAAATGTTTCGAAAGAAAGAAAAAAAGGAGTAATGATATGCATATAGAAAAGTCGAAAAAATCGTATGAAAAACATGATTAAAATGACGGATGCGTTCCAATCCTGAATCGATTTCCTTAAACATCGTACAAGATAGTGGCGAAACAAATAGGTCGAAGTATTTTCGGGTTCGAAATTGAATTTAAAAGTTCTATTATAAATGGCTAAGTCGACGATGATTAGCCCATCGTTTTTGGCCTTTCTCCAAATCAACAAAATTATTAATCGATTACGTCGATAGAACGGAAAATCGCTGATAAGAATAGCAAACGCGACGAAAAAATTCCATCGACGAATTATAATATCGCTACAAACTGTTGCTCCATCCATTTTTCCTTCGAATTGTCCTAGTTATCAAGTCCAAGCTCGAGGATTCTCAATCCCAATATCGCGTTTATTATCTCTCGGAGGATTCGATTTCGTTCCCAGGACAAGGATAGAGAAGAAGTCTGGAAGAATTTTCTTCGAGGCGGTTTAACCGATTTAATAACGCGAGATGATAGTTGGCCGACAAGCCGGATTATCCGTGCAATTTCTGTGACGCTACAATTACCACGGGCCAAGAAAATTTATCGTTCGCGGAAAATTTCATCGGTAATGTCGTGCTCTCTCGAATCTCATCACTCTCGTCTTCCAAACTTTCTATTTTCTTCACAAAATTCGACCGACAGCGATAAATAACACGAATGCTTGAGATTCGCTTAATTAAATTCTCTCTTCGTATTTTCAAATCAATCGATCGTCTCGTTTCGATTTAATCGTCGTTTCGAAAACCTAGAGGGAAGAGAGAGAGAGAGAGAGAAATTAACCGTCGCCAAAATGTCTCAACGCCGCGATAAATCTCAATCCAAACCGGATCGTGACTAATAAATTCCAATGTTAGAATATAGATACTCGCGCGTAAATATAGATCGACGGGAAGCGTGATGCAACATTTCGAGAAAAATGATCTCTTCGCACGCGTTACAATTTCTACTGGCATACGGACAGATTAGACTCGAGTATAGTTCGCTTCTAGTTCAAAGTAAAGAGATCTCGAAGCGAATTCACCTGCGGACATCGTTTTAATCTCCCTTATCCGATTTAAACACCGATTGGATTTAAACAAACGCGCACCTGATCCCTTTTCACTCGATATTCCGCGTAATTTGCCACTCGAATTTGTCGCTGTAACTCGTATTTTCTTCTTCTTTTTCTCTCTCCTTCGATCATTCTCGACGCGACACGAGCAGATTTTCATTATACCGACGTAGTAGCGAAGCGACGTAGTATCCGCCCTCGCGTAAGAAAACGATCGTTACCAGCCAGCGAAACAACTTTCCTCCAGTTTTCCCTTCTCTCTCTAGTCGACGTTTTCGCCTCACGGGAAATACAGACGGCAACAACGACCTGTCTCGTGGGATTCAATCTCCCCCCTCCTGAGAGGAAGGAGGAGAAAACGACGAGGCGACGTAATTATCGTTTTTTCTCACTCTTCCCTTCGCATTTAACGACGGAGATACGAGCGATCGCGAACCGCGTGCTCCCGAAGTAACTTGGTTAAAAATTTCGAATTATTTATTATATTCGTTAGCTATTATACTCGATCCACTTTTCGTATAATCTCAAACTGTTTACCATTATTACCAACTATTTCTAATTATTATTATTATTATATTTTGAACGTGACAAATTAAATGGAAATAACTTTATTCGTAGCTTCGACTATTAAATTTTCTCCATCGCTGGCCGGTAAGGATTCGATCAACGAGAACGCGTTGTTGCCAAATTTGCGAAAGGACGACTGGTCGATCCGCTCGTATCTTAACGGGCGTATTCGACCGTCTCGATAATTGAACCGTCTTCGAATATATTTGCACTCGCGCGCGAACAGACGAGAATTCCGGTTTTAGATAGAAAAGCAAACGGCAAGGAGGATAGGAAACGAGTCGAAGGACGTTGGTCTGAGGGAGAAAAAAAAAGAGAGAGAGAGAAGAGAAACAAAGGAAGGGAAGCGCGTGGGTGGTGTTTGGGATCGAGGGCGAGTAAGAAGAGGAGAAGGGGCGAAGGTCTACACGGTTCAAACAAATGCAACGGAAAATTTGCATTTGCGGGTCACGGCGCGGCAAGGAACGAGTCACGAGGAGGAGAGAAAGGTGCAAAAGGGGAACTACCAGCGTTCTTCTTATACCTTACGGATATTTTTCCTCT
>NW_006263826.1:619025-620630 GCF_000469605.1 Apis dorsata | reverse complement strand
CTCTCTCTCTCTCTCTCTCTCTCTCTCGAAACGTTACAATTTCCCACTCTCCAACAAGTCTTGCTAATCGAAATGGTAACACGCGTTGCACACAATATGAGAATTTCAATCAAGTTTTAAAGACTCGTGAAAAATAGTAGTAAGCTTGAAGTTTGCGAGAAATCTTTCTAATGCGGCGATAAAAGCGACGGAAAGGCGTTAAAAAGATCCGTTGTGTGTACAAGTACTCGAGGAGAAGGAGGACGACTATCAATCTTGGAAAGAAAANATACTCTTGTCCCCGTGGCGAATTCAAGGTAAACGTCTACCGGTGGCGCGCGGAAAAAGACGATCGACAGAGAGAAGCGTAAAATCGTTTTTCTTTTTTTCTTAACCACAATCTATATAGCCCAGTGATGGGAAAAATTTAATAGTTACGAATAAAGTTATTTCGATAATTTATTCATATCTTTCAAAACGTAATAATAATCGCGACTATAATGTCAAATCCCAATATACGAAAAACGGATCAATATATATAATAACTATAATAACCACATATATAATAAATATTATTCAAGAGTTATTTTAATAAGTAATTTATTTATTATTTATTATTTAAAGTAATTTCATTCGAAATTTTTACTTTTTCAACTCTGTTAACGCTACAACTCTGTCACAATCCTATATACGAGCTTCGAACGAATTTTTCGGGGGGGGAAATTTCGAAAGTCTCGCGAGTTTCGATCGTGGGATAGGAGAAACGGGAATCGACGTGACTCGACGCTCGTTTCGATCCGCCCATTCCCGTTAAATTACACCTTCGAGTACACGGGTAACTACACACGGTACGGACTGGTCGACACGAGGTACGCGGGTACCGATAGTCCGGGGGAGACGGGATTCGCCCTATAAGTAATCTTGTCCGGGAGTAACGCGTGCCGCCTTTAAAAGCGACCAGTCCCCGATGAGATCGATGATGCCGATTTTGTAATAAACAAAGTGTGATTCGCATCGATCGTTTGAAAAGTAATTCGCCATTTGTGTATATATATACACGTATGTATACGTTGCACGCTTGACAGAGGTCAAGCAGGAGATGGGGGGAGATGGGGGAGATAAACAGAGAGCGAAACTCGAGACAGGATAACTATCTTTTGAAAAACACATATCCGGTCCCCTCCCTCTTCTCTCAAGGCTACAAGGATAATTCGTTTCGAGAGAGAGAGAGAGAGAAAGAAGTCGTTTCGAGAATTTCATAAAAATTTTCTATTCCCATACGAGGATAAATTATCGAGATTATTATCTCGAGATTGACGAGACTCGATGTTTCATCTTTCAAAAATCGTCGCATTCTTCGAAAAAAAGAGTTGATAAATTGGTGGACAAAATTCGAGATTTCGTTGGCCAGAAGCGAAAAGAGAAAGGAAGGAAGGAAGAAAGAAAGAAAGAAAGAAACGCGTAGAGAAAGGAAGAAAAAAGGGAGGTGAAATCGATACCGAGTTTATTATCGGGTGCACGCCCACCGAGGGGCTGGGACTGCATAGGATGCAACAATTACCGTCGAAAAGGCCGTGGTGGCTCTCGAGCGAGCATTAGGTTGTTCGGCTCGGCTGGCCAATTGCC
>NW_006263826.1:613914-618763 GCF_000469605.1 Apis dorsata | reverse complement strand
AGAGAGAGAGAGAGAGAGAGAGAGAGTCAGCCGGTGAATAGCGGTTATGAGTTCCCTTTGTTCCAACTCGCCGATCCACTCTCTTGCTCCGTGTCTCCTCTCCTCTCCTCTCTTTCGAGTCTTCCACTTCTTCCCTCCCCCTTTCCTCCTCCTCGATGCGCTTTATTTCTTCTTATATATATATCCCCGACCACGGAGGAGCGCAACTCGGCACGAAGAAATCGGCTCGTGATTCCGTGGATCCTCCGACAACGATCCCGTCTCGAGGCCTATCACGCCTATCCTCTTTGAAAATTCTTTTCTCCATCTCGCGCATTCTCTTTCGATCGAGGGATACGATTAACGGTGATCGTTCGCCGCAAACTCGTATCGTACGCACGAGATACGCTTGACCGAATAACGTTCCGTCGAAAACGTTAGAGGGAAAAACGAACTCGTATTTTCGCGGTTAATAACTCGTGGAGGCATGGACGACGATTCACCGTCGTGCGCGTGTGTGCACACCTACCCGCGCGCCCCTCCTTCTACAGGAAACGGCATATTCCGTTCGGGACATCCGGTCACGCTTTTTATAGACAGGTGCTTATCCCCCCCCCCTCTCTTTCGGTACACCTACGCGGAACGAAGTCGTCGAGTCGCACGTCGAAATATCGTTTCCACCTTTGAATTGTGTAACTAGAGATATTTTATATTCTGTTCGTTATCTATCGGATAATTTTCTTCGCGCTCGAGAAAGATCGTTCGGATCGGGTAAAATTCGGCCAAACAAATTCCGAGGATTTTCCATTTGCCTCGAACATGGGGAAATGGGATTGATCGCGGCGAGCCATTCGTTCGTTCGCTCGGTCGGTCGTGCAAAAGCAAAAGCATCGATCCGATGGCAAAGCGGAACGGAATAATTTAAACGTTTAATTTCGACTTCGTTGAAAATCAACCGAGTGGAATAAAATCGTACGTGAGAATATAATACGAGTGGATAAATATCGCAAATTACCACGATACGATCGTTTCGACAGCCGTTTATTTACAGAGGTACCGTGTAAATGAGTCGACCGTTGCAAACAATATCCTCGAATTTAACGAAACAATCCGAGCGCGACCGTTGTAACCGGGCAAAATCATCGGCCAGTTTTGATAACGATAAATTTTCCCGTTCTCGTTCAAAAAAATTTTCTTCCCTCGATCCAATATATATATATATAAATCGAAGCTACGATGAATGTCATTGTCGCGGAAGCAACAGGCGGCAATAGAACGATCTTTCGAATGGAAATTAAAACAACTCGAAACGGTCCGTTTTCCATTCGACTGATGAATCCTTTGCACAGCGTGAGCGTAAACCATCCAACTCGATTCCACGAGACGCGATTGACCTTTCCCTTGGCAAAACAGGTCTCTACTACTACCACTGCTATCTCACTACTCTTCGCGAAACGATTCGATGTATTTCGAAATTTGGTCGCGATATATTCGACATACACCAACTTGGAATATCACAAGCAACGTTTACAAATTTTCGACCCGATCCATTCTTCCACTTATCCTTATTTCCTTCTCGAACGGATCCAACTTTATCTCGGAATAAGTATAAAGAGAGAAACGAAGAACCTCGACGAATAGGGTATTCTTTGGAATCGCGTATCGAGGGAAAGGTTTCGAGAGGATCGGAAGCACGTCGTAAATAAAACTGGCTAAGAGGATATCTCGTTGTTGAGAAAATAAATGATCGTTCGACGGAAGCGAGTTATTATTATTATTATTATTATTATTACTCGCCCTTTTCTTCGATACACGGCGTCTGGTCTCGATTACCGGAGGCAACCGAGGCGCGGTAAAAGTTGTATATTGAAGGAAGGGAGATGCGCGTTCCGGCAGGCTTAACTTTGCTCGTTCCGCGCGAGACAAAGAATCCTCTCCTCGTCCTCTGCTCGTCGAGTTCGAGTTAAACTCNGGAGGAGCTGTCTCGTCGAATCCTGGTTTCAGGACGATGCGCGCGAGCGAGACGTCTGAACCGTTTCACCGCACAGCCCGAAGGAGAGCTTTCGCAAAAACTCACCGCTAGACCGGTTCACCGGCATTCACCGCTGGCTCCTCTATCTCCCGACTGTATAACCACCTCGCTTCAACCGTCTTCCCTTAACCGAATATCCGAGGACCGCGACGTATTTCGAGTAGAATGGAAAACGTTTCGTTTTTTTTTTTTCTTCTTTTTTCTTTTCGAATCTCTTAAAGACGTGGCGAAAATGGATCCGCGATAACGCGAATCCATTAGAACGAAGCATTCGATACCTTCCCGCTTTTAAAAGTTCGATCCTTTTTATCTACTACTTTGGCGAAAAAAAAAAAAAAACGGAAAAAAAGAAGGAAAGAAAAATATATACGAGGTATTGGTCGATAAAAGGGAGTCCACCACCGCGTAAAAGTTCGATGTAAACGATTTACGGGATCGTGTTCAAGACTCGGCCGGTAACGATGTTTACGGCACGAAACTTACCTTCCGTGACGAAAAATTGAATTATTCCGCCGCGTGCGATTTTATTTCGTTAATGAAACACGCTCCTCGCCACGCTATTATTATTATTATTAGCTTTCCGAGCACGTAGGAGAAGCTTCGTCACTGGAACGACGCGCGATGAAAATTCGATCCTCATCCGGACGAATGCTACGTATCGGATTCTCAATTACGAACACGCCTTCGACCGCGATATTTTTACCGTACCACCTCCTTTGTCCAACGTTTTATCTCCAACCAACAAAGGAATACACGTTGTCTCTTCCTATTATCCTTCTCCTCCTTCCTCTCTCTTTCTCGAAATAAAAGTTCGATCGGAACGTGGACACGCGTAATTTCGACCGAGAGAAGGTTCTCACGATCCTGATCCCGAAAGAAGCGGCGACCCCTTCCTTCTCTCCCCTTCGAGACATTCTTCGGCTGCGTTTTACCCGACTCTCGAAACAAGCGGATGCCTACCTTTCGGGAATACGCTCGATCGTCGAAAAACAAAGCATGGAAGGAGGGACGATCGCGATCGCTTTGGCGACAAGAAAAAAAGGAAGAAAGAGAGAGACGGAGAGAGAGAAAGAAGGATAATAAGCGGCTCGCGAGTCGTTTTCCCCCTCCATCTGGATCTCCGCGCGTGAGAGCGTACGCTTCTCGTACACGTGTGAACGAGAGAAGAAGAAATTCCGCGGAAACCTCGAATCTAGATCTCTCCATCCACGCGTTCCTCGAAACATAAGACGGCGTAACAAAGAACGAGGCAATGCGTACTTATCCCGAAAACTCGTAGAAGACCCGGTTAACCGAGCGAGAATATGAAAAAACGTATCTCGAAAGTAAAACAGGAAGACTTCGTATCTTTTTTTACGGTAGATGCCATCGTGTTTTTCTGAGGAACCAGCGGGCTCGTTTCTGAAATTCGCAACGAGGAAAAAGAGAGGAACGAGTGTTGGCTTCGAATTACCTTTCGAGGTTTATCGAATCCCCGAAAGGAGGAAACACGTTCGATTTCGTTTTTTATCGAAGCACGACGAACGCTCGGATGGATAATTTCTCCGAAGGGCGAAATTCCGTGTTATCGAGGGATGCAATGTCGATTCGTGTTTGCGGGTGGATTAATATCGCGCGAGGGGTTTAGTCAGGCCGCCTAATGCGATACCACGATGTAGACAACAGGTGCTAATAATAGGTACAGCCACGTCCACCTAACTGTCGCTTGTCATGGTTTACTTCCGCTAGCTAGTAATCAGCCGCAACTTAATTAAGTAGCTCGAGGTAATTGTGAACCGTGCTCTTCAACCATGCTCTCTCTCTCTTTCTTTCTCTCTCTCGGTTCGATTCACGCGGAACGAACGAGACGAAATTCAACGCCAATTTCAAATCCAGCATCCTCCTCTCGACGCTCTCGCCAATCAGATACCTTATTCCCGACATCTATTCGACTTCTCGCATAATTCTCGCTCTCGGAAAAACATTTTTTAATTTTTAAAAACGCGATATACATGTTGGATTCGACGAAGCGAAAGTTCCAAACCACTTGGAAATCCCTTTCCACCGATCTTTTTTTGCCCGGTCGAGCCAACAACTCGACACGATTGTTGTAATTTAAAATCATACGTAATTCTTATACGCAAAGAAAGGATTTATTCACGAAACGGTATTCTGAAAAGAAATCAAATATAAATAAATATCGTCGCGATTCGATCCAAGTGGTCCTCTTGTCGAGCGCAAAGGGTTAAAAAAAGGAGGTCTCGGAAAAGAAGAGAGGAACCCCGTTCGGCTTCCGTGAAATTCGGTCGTCGAGAGGATTATCAATCGTTTCTGCCCGATCGACGCGAACAACGCCTCGACTCGGTACCTTTGAAGGGTTCGCGGAAAAAGTTGCGGTTCCAGGTACGGGACAATGGCTCGGGAATTTATCATTCTCCGGGACAAGTACGGAGAAGAGAGAAAGAGAGAGATAGAGAATACGTGACGAGTGCATAATCGCGATCTCTTTTGTCCACCGCGCGATGCAACACAATCCGACGCGCGCGTTTCGGCGCATCGAAATGAAAGTCGCGTCGTCGCTCTCCCCCCTCCCCCCTCCCCATCCTCCGTCCTTTGCCCCCCTCCCAAACACGATCTCTCATTCCTTCCGTTCACTTTGTCGCGCACCATCCTCCCCCAAATTGCACAAATCGCAATCGGTTTTTCTCTTATACGAATATCACGCGAGATATTCCGCTCTTTCCCAAGCGGATGAACTCGCACACGTCGAGCTACACGTAGTAACGTGTGATTACGCGCTTCGTTTAATCGAAAATCGTCCCTTAGGTTTTTAACGTTCCCTTTACTCGAAATGATCAA
>NW_006263826.1:609693-613840 GCF_000469605.1 Apis dorsata | reverse complement strand
CTCTCTCTCTCTCTCTCTCTCTCTCTCGAGTAACCACTTGATATCAAAAGCCCACACACATCGTTCGTCAAAAGAATCAACGATCGATGAAAAGATACATCCAATTTTTACGAAAACACGTGATCCAATCACAAGAGATTTTTAATAACGATGGATTAGACAATAGACAATAGCTAAACACGTGTATTTCATAAGATCCATAGACCGGATATTAGGGAATATGGGGGAGGGGAGAGAGAGAGAGAGAGAGAGAGAAGAGGGAAGAGAGAGAGAGAGAGAGAGAGAGAGAGAGAGAGAGAGAGAGAGAGAGAGAGAAGTGGCGAAATTACTGACAATTTCGAGAAATCTCGTTACACGAGCCGATCCCCGGTATATCGGCCATCTTGGAATTCCAATCATAGCATCGACCGATATCCATTTAGCATGGGTCCAAAGTGAAATGGGTTCTCGAAGTATCGGGCAACAAGGACGATATCGAATCGTTTCCATCCAAAAGCTCCTCTTATTATTCGTTTTTATTAATGTAACTTCCAAGATTTGTTAAACGATCGAAAATCTTTTTCTCGCGGTTGCTTTCAAGATAAAATTCTTTCTCCTCCACCTCCTCCTCACTCTCAATCTCTTCTAACACCACCTCCTCCACATCCTTTTTTTCACCACCTGCTCATTTTCGTCACCTCCTCCATCACCTCCTTTTCATCACTTTCACTTCCACCTCCTTCTTTCCATCACCTCCACATTCACCTCCTTTTCATTACCACCTCCACCTCCTCCTCCTTTGTCATCACCTCCATCTCTATTTCCTTTTTCATCATCTCCTCCTTTCCATCACCTCCATATCCACCTCCTCCTTTTCATCATCTCCTCCTTCGTCATTATCTCTACCTCCATTTCCTTTTTCATCATCGCCTCCTTTTCATCACCTCCTTTTCATCACCTCCACCTCCACCTCCTCCTTTTCGTTACCTCCTCATCCATCTCCTCCTTTTTCATGACTTCCACCTCCTTCTTTTCATCACCTCCACCTCCACCTCCTTTTTCGTCACCTCCTCCTTCACCTTCTCCTTTTCATCATCTTTAATTTCCCTGCACCTCCTTTTTCATCACCTCCTCCTCCACCTCCCCATTGTTCCTTTTCTTCTTCCTTCTGCTCCTCGTAAAAGGGGTACCGAGAGAGGAGGTCGTTTACCTCGAACTTGGTGGCGAGGCGTCACGCGAGATTAGCAAGCCGGACCCCACGTGAGCCACGAAATCTTCTCGCGGAGAGTATGTTTCTTTTCAGAAAGGAACCGGGAGAAAGTTCGCTCTCCCCGGCAAATTTATTATCTCTCCCCTACTCCAAGGAACGAGGGACGACGGATCTCTCTGCATTTACCTCGATGCAGATGAAGAACAACAACTTTCGCTTCGTCCGACCGAGATTCGACTTATTCGCATGGAATCCTCCGCGATCTCATCATAAGAGTGGATGTGGCGATACGAAAAAGCTTTTTCTCTTTTTCCGATGGAGAAAAAGCGATTTTCGAGGAGGAAAGCAATCGTCGTGCATACGATCGTGTAATCGAATCAACTGTACCAATGGGAATACACTTATTCGAGTAATATTGTTCCGAACGATCGTTATAAATCTCGACACGAATGTTACGATTAACCCTGCCGTCATTTCGAGGAAAAAAAGTTCGTGGTACGATAGATATATGTGTTCTAAGCAATGGCAGAAATAAAAAACGAAAAGAAAAAAATATTTTTTTTAAAGCTTAGTTTAAGGATGTAATAGAGAAAAAATTTTTCAGATTCGATTTATTTCGAATAACGAAAAAAATCTCTTTCTCCTTTTTCTTACTTTTTGATTCGTCGTATAACATACGAGCATCCATCTTATTTTTATATATTAAAAATACATATATTCCGATTTCGATACGCGACGTGTTTCTCATAATTCACGATGGAACTTGGCACGAAAGAGGAAATCTTGGCGCGGTGAGTGGTTTTCAACTTTTTCGCTTAATGATTCGCCGGAAGGGTGTAGTTTCGAGAAACGGAATATCGAAAGCACGCCACGTTCCGGGAACGGGAGAGGAGGTAAAACTCTTCCGACCGAGTTTCGTTCCCAAACGTAAACCTCGGTACGCGAATAAGGTCTCTCCACTCCGCTAAAATGTGCACGTTGTTGCGAAATACTGTATAGGTTTCCCGTAACAACGTTACGGGCGTTGCAATGTTAACGACAATAACACCACGGGCAAATTACCCGGGTCTCGAATCCGAGATTTACTCTTTGCCACTGGGCCGACCGAATAAACAAATCCGATTACAACCGGTAATAATTAACAACCTCGATCGAATTTTCAACTCCTTTGCTCGAGACCAGGCAATCTCGAAGAATGCGAGAGGCTACCCGCAAATCGCATCCTTAACGACTCCCGACTTTGATTAAACCCTACTC
This sequence comes from Apis dorsata, assembly GCF_000469605.1. NCBI lineage: Eukaryota > Metazoa > Arthropoda > Insecta > Hymenoptera > Apidae > Apis > Apis dorsata. The sequence goes on along the minus strand of NW_006263826.1, from coordinate 611,394 downwards.
TCTTCCCAAACCGGCACAAGAAACTGGTTATAATTTTCAAATGTCATCTTTTCTCGTTGCGTCTCATCGAGTAAGTCGCGATTAATCTCACGAGGAGAACTTCGATCGAATCTTTTGGTATATATGTAGAAGAAATTGTTGATACGTATATTTATTCTTGTTTCTCTTTGTTAAGAATTATACGAAAATATTTTAATTCATAATGTCTGATGTAGCGAGACTTGACATAAAAAACATTTTTTTAAATTTACTCCTATCTAATATACTTGCGATAAAATGAACGTTGGAGAAGAATTGCTATTATTTAATTTCAAATTACAGTCCTGTACCGCGTTATTAGGTTAACGGAAACTCGAATTAATACGCGCGCGTCTCTATTTTGACGCGAAATCTAGCCGAGTTGAATACGCGAAACACGGCACAAAGAAACTCGTTTCCCCTTGTCGAACGAAACGACGAGAAAAAGGGATCGCAAACATATCGAAACCTGATTCTTTGCGGATACGAATGAAGTTATTTGCCTCTGGCTCTCGCGTTACCGATAACTCGAAACTTTTTTCCATTTTTTCTTTTTTTCCTTTTCTCTTTCCGTAGAATCGAAAAATCGCGGTAGAACATTCGTTGACCCGAAACGAAATACCGAACTCAACGTTGATCGGATGGAACGATCATTTCGCCTCCCGGGATAAGGAAAAAAAATTTACATGAACGGGTTCGGGGAACGCGCGTCGCGGAAACAATGGGTAGAAACGAAGGATGACTCACGAACGACGAACGAAACCGTATATCCTATCGTATTTCGCTTCACCAAATCTATATTCACGGGAATAATGCGGGAATGGAAAATGAAAAACCGTCGAAGAAAAACGAAGAATCGAAGCGAATTCGAAAGAGATTATCACGAACGACGACTATTTATTTACACGGCCAATTATTGTTCGTTTCTTCGCCGATGGAACTCGACCACGATCTCGATCGACGGGTAAAAGAAAGGAGGTTAAACGAAGAGACCGCGTTAGAAAGCAGCGGTTGGAGAGGTGGGAAAAGGAGCAAAAAAGTGAGTGGTAAGGGAGGGGGAAAGAAAAAAGAGGAGAAAGAGAAGGAGGAGAAGAAGAGGTGGTACCGCGGGATCGAGCGGGATGGAAATTTATCGCTTCTGTAAGGAAGAAAGTGGTTCGACCAGCGGCTGCACATGTCCCCCTGGTTGCACCTGCGTCCCCCTTCTTCCCTCCCCTGCCTACATATGTATTCCCATGTAAACGGTAACATCGGTGGAACATGGCACGCATCTCGCACACACTTTTGCCCCTTCCCCTCTTTCTTTTATTCCTGTTGGACACGGAGAGCGCTCGTTCGACAAATTAGCCGGGTCGAAACGATGCCGTATCGGAGGCAAAATGGATGCAAAGTTGCCGTGGGAGGGTCTTCCAAGATTCCTCCTGTGTCGTGAAAATATTCCACAAGCGCAAATTGCCCTCGCCACCTGTCATCGGTAAATATACCTACACAATTTTCGCTCGATAATACGTAAATATTCAAACGAAGTCTACTACCTACGTAGTAATTCTCGGAATTACTTTGATACAAAGTCGCCGCTCAACGTTGAACGATCGAACGTCATTTTTTCTGCGTGCATCGCGATTCCAATTTTTCGCATGTACCGAGATTCGAACCGATTTCGATCGGGATCAAATTTATATT
>NW_006263826.1:607098-609320 GCF_000469605.1 Apis dorsata | reverse complement strand
GAGGGAAGGGGAGGGGGGAGGGGGATTTTATCGTAACGCGAAAAAATCTCTGATAAAAAAATAACATCGAATTTTCTCTCCTATCACGGTTACTATTTTTCTTCGAAAAATATGGGAGGAAATAAGAGAAACAACTGGAATTTTGTTTGTTTTCCTGGTTTTGCGAGAATTTTCCTCGGAAAAATGTTGGCCCTGTTGGATATTCTCCGATTCGGTGGCCGCCGGTTCCTAATTGGCAAAGCGTGACGCATCGGTCGAGTGTTTTGCTTCGAGTAACGGTCAATCCAAACTCGTGACTCGCTCGAGCGCAAATAGGGAAGTATCGGTGTGTAAAAAGAAACGAGACTCGGTCAAATATTTGCGGCGATGGATATCCGTGGCGGCGACGGCGGCGCTTCCCACACCAAGAATCCTAACCAAATATTCCCGATCATTTATACGCTTTCGTCGAAATATCTCTCTCTCTCTCTCTTTCTCGCGCGCTTTTCTCCGATGGTACGTAAATCTTCGCCTCGTATATCGAACCAAACGATAGCCGTTTCGACACGACCGTGAATACGCGGGGAATGTTTCGAGGCAACGACAAAAGCAACAAGTCGTGGAAATCGACGATTCGATCCTAACGAAAAACTTTTCTCGTCCGGCTATTCGTTTATTTTACCTGACTTTGCTCGAGCATGCGACCAGTACGTATTATTACATACGCGATGCCATTCCAACTTTCTCACGATTTCTCTTCCGCTGTCGTCGAAATTTCGTACGCGAACCTCCATTTCTCCACCTACCATTTTTGCGCCCTACTCTCTAACCTCGCGCATGCGTGTTCCGACCCCCCTCCCGAACTTTTACTACCAGAAAAAGTTACCGGTTCGAACTATCGAAAAATAACCGTCTACCTCGTCCAAGGACGATCGTTAGGAAGAAATAAGAGTGACGGACAACGACGGACAATGATTCATCTGGACGTAACGTTGGAAAAACCGGCGGAAACGATACGCCGTTCGATCGAGGTTTCTGCAACGTAACGACCGTAGCGCGCAACCGGTAAATATAGTAACTACGCTTATCTCGTAACCGAGAGTTAGAGGTAAAAATACAACGGACGTTTCGTCGTACCGCGTCAACGTCCGTGTACCGCGATTTATCGACAATTTCTTTTTTTTTTTTTTTTTTTTTTGAAAAAACATCGCGCGCTCCCGCGTTTGCGTGGCAAAAGTGACAGCAACAGCAGCGGCAACGGGACGAACATCCTCGTTTGCATCCTCGATCGAGATTTGTTATTAAAACGAGCCGTTTAATCTGTCTCGTGCACCGTAACGCGATTCTCGCGACCGACAGAGAAGGCTAGGGGCGTGGTGGAAGGAGCGAGCTAGCCGGTCGATTCTCCCTGACCGAGAATGAAATTTGAGGCTGCCTGGCCTCTCTTCTCTACCATTCGCTTTCCAAGAACCGACGCACACTCACTTTTCACGTGCTTTTCCTCGTAACGCGAAGACGCAATGCAGCTGTAAATTGCGACAGATCCGCGTCAAGGTGAACCGAGAAAGAGAGAGAGAGAGAATCAAATATTCCGTGAATCCGATAAAATTAGCGCAAAGCTAGGTCGAACGAAAATCTCCTACAACATTTTTCTCTATGGAAATAATTTGAAAACGTAAAGAGAGAAAGACCTCTACTTTCTCACGCGTTATTCCTTTCTTTTCGAATCGCATTGCCACGATATTCGCGCGATGCGAGAAGATTAAAGAGGCGAGAAAATTCGATTCCACGACGAAACTTTGGTTGAAAAACGGATAGAGACCCGAAGCTCGAGAAACTTTTTCCTCCACCGCGTAGAAATTTAACCGCATCCCAACCATCCTGTCCCCGAAAATCCGAGGGAATAATTCAACCTCGACTCGATCCGACTCGACTCGGGATATCCGTTCATCTGGGAGAGGGGAGAGGGGCGAGATTCGCCAAGGACGCGAAAAATCGTCGAGCTATCTCGTGTTTGTTCGTTTCTCCTCGAAGAGCCCCCGTAATCGGAGAGAAGAGTCGTCAATTTGATGCTACGTTTCGACCAGTCCCGTACCGGGAATTACACACTCGCTCTTCGAAAATCGTCTTAACGAATTCCATGAAACACGAGGAGAGACGGGCGTCCCTCTTTCCCGATGCAGAAATTACAGTTCTGTTTCTCTCCGGCTTGTCATTATCCGAGTCCCGAGGCCCTCCCGAGC
>NW_006263826.1:605261-606804 GCF_000469605.1 Apis dorsata | reverse complement strand
TCTCTCTCTCTCTCTCTCTCTCTCTCTCTCTCTCTCTCTCTCCCTCTCCCTCTCCCTCTCTCTCCATCCTTTTCTCACCAACGAGTCGTTGGAAAAATCCTCTCCATCTTCGTTCGCATCCCTTCGAATCTTTTCATCCTCGTTTTCTTTCTTTCTCTTTTTTTTTCTTTTTCTTTTTCGAATCAGACGAATCAGACGAGAGATGCCCCAGGCATCTGGAAGAGAAATAACACGCGCACGCGAACTAACTAATCGCGTGTCGTTCGCGAATGAGAGGAGGGGAAGGAGGAGAAGGAGGAGGAGGAGAGACGTGCGTCCGACTGAATTGGGAAACAAGTTTCCGCGGAACGATTATCGACTTCCGTTACGTCGAAACCGTGTCCCCCGATTCGCCGCCATCGCCATTATTCTCTCTCTCTCTCTCTCTCTTCCTTCGCGTTCCGCACGCCATCCTCGTTATCCGGATACGTAACCGTACGCGTGTTTGCCCCGTTTGAACGGAATCGAAAAAACGCGGTTGAAAAAAAACCCGAGTACGAGTCTCGTTTCCGCTCGAATCGGCCGCCATTACCACTTCGCAGCCGAGAGAGGAAGGGGGGGGGGAGGCTTTATCCCAAGTTTCGAAATGGAAAAATCCAATTTTTCTATACAGCGCGTATCAAATCGATCGTTCAGAGCGTTTATCGAAGGGAAGGAGTCCGAATTGTGATTGGCTTCGTTGTACGAGAAACATGGTTGCCACGAAATCAATCAGTTTTTTCGAGCCGGATTTTTCGTTCAGAATCACGTTCTAAAGTTCTAAATTTTTCGCGAGATAAAATATGCTACCACTTTTGGGGAGCTTGCTTTCGCCATGGATGAAAGTAGGATGTATATATATATATATATGTACTGTACGTATATATACGTATACTTTCTACCGGTGGAACGCACATCGAGAATGTTTCGCGCATCGACGAATTTCGNTATATATATATATAGGCGTACGTAGATAATACGTAAGACGACGTATATTTTCGTATTTCTTTTTTTAAATCCGAATGTTGTTCGCCGTAATAGCGTCGCCGGCTTTTTTAATTCGTTCCGTATAGCATTTCGCGTATAATACGCAAACGTCTTAACGGACTGTGGAAACAATCCCGTGCGAGCGTATAAATAGCCGATGACAATGCCGGGACAGAGAGATGAAACGCCAATAAGTGCCTTTCACTTTTCAAGAATGAAGACGACTTTATAGCACCGTGGTATATACAGTGAAACGCTATAAATAAACCCGCGTCGAGTCTCGCGCTTTTGTACAATTTTGTAACGCGGACAAACCGAGGCGAGGAAAGAAAAGAAACGGCGTTCGCGCGATTCAGCCCCGGACGCCGTACGCGGCGACGCAACAGCAACGCTCGAGCCGAGTGGAAAGGTGTTTAATTTATGCCTTCCGCGTATCCTTTGTTCCGCGGATGAATTCGACCGCTAATAAAAACCATCGGTTGGACATTTACGCATCGACGATTTCTCCCCGCTCCCCGAACCCCCTTTTTCTCGGAAT
>NW_006263826.1:599897-605061 GCF_000469605.1 Apis dorsata | reverse complement strand
CATCGGCGCGATACAAGCGGGAACAAGAAACGGGAAAGAGGAGGAGGGGGGGGATAGGGGGAGAGAGGAAGGGAAAATCGCTTACGGCGAAAAAAGCAAAAAAAGCGGAAAAAATGTCGGAGCCCAGGAAAAGGAGTGGAACCTTCTCCCTCTATCTCTCTCTCTCTCTCTCTGTGCGCATGTCGGTGATATTTTTTCTTTTCTCTTTTTTTTTTTTCGTCTGCTTCGTTGCTGAAGCAAAATGCGAAAGAGAAAGTGTAAGAGACGATAATGCGATGTTGCGTCATCTTTAATTCGCGTGAATAATAAATTGCGCGTTTTTTCTTTTCTCGCGAAATATTTTTCCGGCGAAAAAACATGGTGGGTAAAGTAGCGAGCAAATAATTTACAGAAACGTACGCGTAAAGATACGCGTTCAACGTTTCGATCCGGTAGTCGGTATTTACAGAGGACGTTATATAGTAAGTACTTTCGAAAGTGAAAAGGATTACTAAGGAGTATTAATATCTAATTGGATATTCTTATTCACGCGGAGAAAGAGAAGGAAGGAAGATTAGATAGAGAGCGAGAGGAATTTAGAGAGACTATATATATATATATGTATATATATATGTATATCGATAGAGTTGGATAATTCGATGCGCGTCGATCGGCGGGAAGCGGCATGCTTTAGATGGACACGCTCGATAGAGACGTAACAGGTGTGGACGGAGCGGGAGCGGGAGCAAGAACGTGGCCACACGTCCGTTAACCCTCGGACTTTTCGAGAACAAGACGCGACAACGCCTCTCGTTCTCGAGAGAGAACGGCGAATGTCGTGGGACAAATATACCGTTTGACACCTGGAGGAAGACGCGGACAATGGTAAGGTTTGGGGTAAGGTCCCCACTTTGTCCGAGGAATAATAAAGTTCCCGGTGCAGAAGGGATTCGGGATATCGGACGGTAGGTCCCTCAAAGATCGCTTCTCGGAAACGTGTCTTTGTTGGCTCGGGTTTGCGGTTCCGAAGGGGACACACTCGAACGCTTTTCAAACTGCGACCCCCTACAGCGATTTCCATCTTGTACTTCGTACCGTGTTTCTAGATTTATCGTGGAATAAACAACCGCTTCGTGGAAACGTTATTACCGGGTGACGTGACTCCAGCCGCCGTGCTCACAATACCACCGCGATCGCTTCTTTACCCTCCCTTTTTCATGAATATCGGCCGACAATCGGTTCGTTTGCCACGCTTCGCCAAGACAATTGTTTTACCTGGAAACCTGTTACGCTTTTGACAAACTGTACAATTTCTAAAACGCAAAGTAACACGCCGGCTTTTCAACGTTTATATGGAAAACCGTCGTTTCCTACGTGCTACAATACATATACACTCGTAACTACGTATATTTTTCTCCTCCAACACGATTCTTCTTTCGAATCGAACGTATTAATAATGGCGATACTAATAATATTAATCAATCGGTTTAACACATATTCCTACGACGACACGCTAGAAAGATAAATGTACCGCATTGACGAGAAGAACGGATACTCTTCCAGGTATTCGAGTCGAGTTAGGCACAAAAAAAAAAAAAAGTAACAAGAAATTGCATCAGTCTACACGAATGTCGAGAATGCTATTCAAATCGTGAAAGCGTGACTCACAACATCGAAGTAAAACCATGAGAAATTCCTCGACATTTGCTCTGTCTATGTTCGCAAGATGCAGCAATGTTATTTTTCCTCCTTATATCTCATCAACTCGACGTCAAAGCTTGAAAATAGGAAATACGCTGTGGCATCGCGAATAACGTATTAATCGCGATTCGAATCAATTCGATTAAACGCATCGTTTAACCTTCGCTCATCTTTCGAAACGAACGCACACTCGAGATTCTCCGCGTTTGTATTTATATTTCAATCGTTTACTCGTTTAATTATTTTTTCCTTTGTCATCTTTTGTTGTTATATTTTTGAGAAAATCGAAGTAAAAAGAAATAACTTGACTCACCATTCGATGCTTCTGTATCCTCGAAGGCAGCAATGAAGGGCTTTGAACGCTCCGATATTTGCATATTCCGTTGTCACGACTTCTTTCGTAAATCTGAGACCACCAGGTGGTAAGTTGTCAAATTTGTGTATCGAACAGTAGTCTTTTAATTCGTTGGCCCGACACAAAACAGTCAAAAGCGACAAGATGATTAATCCACGGCTTAACGATGTCGTCATCTTGAGATTTCGACGAAAAACCAATTTACCAAGACGTTGGAAAAACATTTTAGACACGACGCTTTTCAAATCCGAGAACCTCCATTATCGGATTCCTAGAGTGAAAATTACGTCCCAACGGTCCAGGCTAAACTTTTCCGTAAAGGAAAACCGATCTCTTCCAGCCGGCACCGTTAACGTCTAAAGGACAAATACGCGGACTTCTGTATCTACGTACACGTACCTTCACCGATCCGCTCGATGTTTGTCGTCAAACATAAACTTTCGTCTACTCAGGAATACTGCGTGTTTACTCGGGATTTCAAACAGCTCTCGTCCCGCGTTTTTTTCGCGTTAACCGATAAACTGTTTAACCGTTCAGTCACCTTCCGCGAAACCCATTTTAATTTTTCTCCCGTTCTATTTTCGATATCACTGCTCAATTATGCGAGGAGGGGAAGTGGGGAACTTTTTCGACATTTGCACGATCACCAATAATTTTAACCAATTATATATTCGTAATATGTATAGCGCGTCAATGGTCAATGGTCACAAATCCCGTGATTCGACACTTTTTCGACGATCTTTCCGATATTACGTCACTCGCAATAATCACGATACTGCACATCAAATTCAACCGTATAAATAATGCGTGGCGTTTTCGAGAAGAGAAAAAATAACGAAAATCGACACCTAGAACAATCGTAACGAAACGTATATTTTCACCGAAAAGAAACTATCGACATGTAAGCGTACAAACGACGCACACGCTCCGAACGCCAACGGCTTACTGTCAGCCTACCGCTTTGAAAACTCCCCGTAGACCACGGGTTTAAAACGAGCCGCCTGTTGCCTCGTGCTCGTTCGGCTGCTTTCGGCTCTCTTCGGACATCATCGATGGAACCGTACCGACCGTACTACGGTCGCATGTAATCGTTAGTTCTATTCTTCCCCCAAAAAATATTGGTGATTTTCTTTCTTTTCTCTTTCTTTTCAATATATTCGAATGCACATTCGAAATTTTTAAAGTTGTACGCGAGATAAATATCGTGCATCGTTTACGATTGAACGATTAATCGATCGTTGTCTTCCATTTTTTGATTATATTTATTCTTAATTTTAGAGAAAAATGTTATGTTAATCTCTGGAACTAATCGATAAATCTATAAATCGATACATTTTTTACGAGATTCTCGTTTGAACATCAACTCGATGCAAACTTCATTAAATACTTATTCACGTGAGTAGTTAGTTTGCTTGGTCATATTATTAATATTATTTTTGACGTCAGAATATATTATGTGAATTTTGTTGAGGTTAATTGAAAATATTCTATTTTGCACGCTATTATACTTCCTTATTTATAAAAATAAAGTTTTCGTAAGAAAATTGTTCGAAACCTGGAAGAACACGTTTGTAAGTGGTTACTCGTCTTATTTACCTTTACTTACTCAATTCGAAGAACATGTATGTATGTATATATACAGATAAACAAATAATCAAGAAATTTTTGCATTTTTTGAACGCAATATTTGACATTACGTATATCCAGAAAAATAGAATGTGATAATCGTTATTCGAAACGATACATATGTAAATATATATCGATTTCGAAAGAAATTAGATTAAAATACAAGAATTTCCATGAATACGATAACTTCAAACGTATGTATGTATATTTAACAACGTTGCGGACAGATAATTTTTGTTCGGATAAAGTTTTGTTCGAGGTAATTGGACAGTGCGATATCGTTCGGCGAATTAATATCAATCTTTCGAGAATTTTCTTACTCATAGAATATTTTATCGGTATATATATTTGATATACCGATATATCGCGTAGATATATACTCTATCAATTTCTTAACTCAATTTTTTTTTATTTTACAGTCGAATGAGTATACTTTCCCCGTTTTTTTCGCGGGTGGTCGTCTCTATACGATACTCTGGTTCCTGATTTTGCAGCAACGAGTAAGAACAACGCGTTACGTATAACTTAACTTTTCACTCCGTACACTTACACACGGTTGCCGCTGACTTGCATTCTGGGAATTCGAGTATGCGGTCAGTCGTTTCGTGTCGTGTGGCAACGATTATACCGGATGATCTATGTCAGACTCGTATTTACGTGTGTGCAACCACCGCACATGGAAGAAACTTTTATGCGTGCCGACGATGAGTGTAGTCTTTCTCGTAGAACCAGTTTTTTTTTTTTCTTTCTTTTTTTTTACTTTTTTCCTTAGAAACAGATTCTCGCGTAGCTATCGGTCGAACAATCGCTGATACGACTCGTTCGCAATTCGAAAGAGTAACAAAGAAGGATCGAAGATTTCTTAACAAAACAAATTTATCCTAAAAATCAAATTTCGCCAATTTTCCGATTTCACTCTTCGTTTTTTTACTTTTCAAAGTAAAAATTTTTTTAGAAGAGTAATAAGATAAAAATATTGTCGTGGACGAGATAACATAATAAATTTGAATCGACACGAAACAATTGCATTATACGACTATCGCGAAAGTTCCCGCGGTCGTTTTGGCGAAAATTTATCGAGGCTCGCCCTTCGAACCATACTTCAAAGAACAGTCGTGTTATCAATTAGAGTTCCGAGATCACGGTGTACGTAACGAAATTAATCTCCCCTTAATTAATAGCGTTAAGGCGCATCCAGCCGTGGTACGAGGCAGGGTACGAGTTTCCTGATTAAGACGATGATACGCGTTCTCGGAAGTGACAGTGGAGAAAGAGCCGAGAAAGGCCGTTTGCACGACCGGCAGACACACTTTATTGAAAATCTTGTACAATTAAAACCGCCACGACCGTAATACACGATCATAATTGGGAAAGGAGATTTGAACCTTAATTTCTTAAAATTCTTCTCTCCTCGAGAGCCAAGTAGCTGGAATAATTGTCAAGAGTTTCGAATCGATCGAGACACTCTCGAGCAGAGTCGAGAAACCTTTACGAGAGATTTCT
>NW_006263826.1:594417-599352 GCF_000469605.1 Apis dorsata | reverse complement strand
TAATAAATATATAATAATATAATATAATAATATATAATAATATATATATATAATATATATAATTATATAATATTATTAATATATATATTCATTATTATATTTATTATTTCGCGTGCCGTATCTGAATAACGACAAATTAGCCGACGGACGACACGCATTCTAAACAACCGGTAGACCGCGAACCTTTGTACTCGTATATATATATTGACGTTTCAACGGAAATGAGAAACGCCTCACGGTATGTTGCCCGTTTTCCCCGCTTTACCGAGAATTCGTAATTACACGGCACACACGCCACTTACAAGCGTTCTCCTGGCCTGCGCATACCGGGTGTCAAGCGGCCGAGCTCGGTCCGTGAAAAAAGAAGCCGCCGTTACGAGATTAGTCCTTAGACGGGGTACGAGTCGTTTTTACTTTCGCGGGATTCACAGGTGTCCCTCGAAGGAAGCCGTTTCGCCCATTCGACCGCTGTAATTGTCAGCCGCTGTCCGTTCCGCCGCTTATACGTATTTTCGCGTTCCAACGTAACTGGTTTCCTCCGAACAGCGTTACTTTTCCACGCCCCGTCTCTTCTATCCTTTTCTCCACCACGAGAAGAAGAAACGATTTCGAGTTAACGATCGTTCATTCTCTTATCGATTTTTAAAATCGAAAAAAAGAAAAAGGAAAAATTTATTGCCGTGCGAATGGTGCGTGTGCCCGTTCGCAAACGCGTCATCTGATTATCATTGTATACGCTGATGATGATAGCGTAACGTTATATATCGCAATTGCATCATCGTTTCTTGGAAAAATTGTGGCGCGACAGAGGGGAGACAGAGAGTCAAAGTTTTTATTGTTTCACCTGCCGACGTGTCTCGAATGAAAATAGTCCGCGACGCGATCAAAGGGAATTTTTTTTCTCCTTGAAATTCGATATCGAGAGCTAAAATTAGGTTCATCGAACGAACGGACACTTGTTGCTCTTGTCGCGACCCGTACACTCGTGATAAATGGAAGAAATTTCTTTGTTGCCTTCATAACGTGAACCTTTCTTCGCCTTTATTCGAAAAAACTTTTACTTTACGTTGCTTTCACGGTATGTATTTAATTGGCATCGAACTAAGGTGGTACGCGTTAAAGTATCTTGATATCAAAGTCGATTTCTCAATTTTTTTTTATTCTATGTTCGAGGTGATAAAATATCCAATTCAATTGTTTTACTGTTTCTTTCTTTTTTTTTCAATAACGAATGGTCAAAATATAACCTCGAAATTTAGCTTTCGTCGCTCGAAATACGATCCATTCTTGCTCGAACGCATTGGAATTAATGGAAGAATACGTTTTATATATTCGAATTTATTTCTTAGACACATCAGATAATTATTAAACTTAATCGCCCCCAGAATCAACCTTTAATTATATCTATCAAATCTTTCAACGAGATATTATTGAGAAATTTGTTCAACGTGTTGGCAATAATCGGACTCGCGTAATTCGATATCTCAGTTTGATAATCGTCGAGTAATCCGGGTAATACCTCGGTAATAGCTTTGCTCAAAAGCTTGGACACCTCCTCGTCGTTGTATAATCCGGTGATCGCGCACTGGAAAAATTGTAAAGTTTTTTGTCGTTTCAATTCTCATCCGTACATATTACGGAACGACACGAATACTTACATTGAATTTCTTTAGATGGGCATAGAACGTCAGATTCGAAATATTTAGTTTGTTATTCTGTACACCCAATTTTAAGTTTACCGTTACGTTAAGATCTTTGATGGCCACGCTGAAATTAAAAAAGAAAGAAGATAAGATTTTTTTCGTCGTATTACGAATGCTGTATCTTGACCGATAACTTTTGAATAACTTTGAGTTTGGAAAAAGTAGATAAATCGAGAAAATGATTCTCGATGCGATCCGTGAACTGTAGAAATCTATGGTATCTACATAGATATCGCGCGTCGATAATGTCGAGAATCTACAGGGCCGACTGTAGTTTTTAAGCTTCGCCATTTTATCCAAAGATGTGATTACTCGCATATCGAGAGATATTTTTCTTTTCTTTTCTCCCTCAAAAAATATAAACGATTTATAGAGATTAAGATTAAAAGATAAAACGCAATCTTTTATCAAACTATTCTACTCTATATAGATTATATATTCGATTATATTTTATATCGAATAATAATAGAGAAAATATAAAACTTACCGGATGTTTCCATTACCGAAGATGGAAAAACTATCGACGAGTGTGCCGGTTACATTGTAGTCGGTCATAATATTAATTTGATTGAAAAGAAGGCCGATGTCAGCTTTAAGACCAGCGAGCATAAAATCGCCTTGATTTACTTTGTAATCGGATAAACCATTGGAACGGAAATTCTTCAATATACCCTTTAGCCTGTTCGAATAGGAAGAAAGAAAAAGAAAAAAAAATCAACGCTACTTGTCACTCGACATTTCTGTTTTCAATTAGAAACGCGTATATACGCTTACGAGATCAAACCCTTCTCGTTCAAATCGATATTCATATTTTCGATTTGAAGAGGATCGAGAACGGGAATACAAAGCTTGCTGTTTCCATTCTTTATATATTCCTTCAATTTTTCAAGAAATCCAACCAGCTGACCTCCTTTGTTCTCGTATTCGTCGTATTCGTTGTTTCCTTAATTCGGAAGAGGGAAAAAAAAGCAAACAATTTTCGATAATTCGCGGTTCGGTTTAAGATCTTTTAGATCAAAGATTGAAAAGATAAAAATCGTTGTTACACTTACGATATATTTCGATCACGGATGAGGCATGACAGGTGATCAACACGGTGGCTAAAACCAATACGAAGAGGCGCATCTTGCTAAAAATGAAAACGAAACGAAAGAATCTCTTCACCGTGATTTGAAATCGATAATAAGATAAACGATGGTACAATTATTTCCAACGTTCGAAAATAAATACTCACGATTATTTTTTGATAAATCGCGAAATCACTATATGTTCGTCTGTCTCTCGAAATAGGTTCGGTTCGTTGATAAATCGTTCTTTATATACGGAAACAGTATCGTGCACTTGACTTTTAAGATCTCTTATCCGATTTATCGGGGAAAAAATCGATCAACTGATTGCGTTAAATTGACAAACAAAAAAATCAAGAAGAAGGCAAGGACGCGAAATTACATTGTTTGTTTTCGTTACAAGTGTCTCGTATCTTCTACCGCCGTGCATAATTCATCCAGATTTCCGACATCGGCAAATTTTTTTTTTTTTGTTTCCTTCTTTTTCCGCGTTCGTTCCGCGTTTCGTTAAATAATTATACATCGATATGCGTTATCACGTTTCGATAGGTGGTCACGAGCCACGATACGAAGGAATACGAACTCGAGATTGTTCTTCGAATTTTAGGGGAAAAAAAAATTTGTCGCATCGACGGATAGAGGACGAACCATAAATCTCCATAAATCCGGAAAGGTATCTGTATCTCATGTGGCCATGAAATTCGCGCGGTATCGATCGTTATGGCGTTATATTAAAATACTTGGTTATTGGACGGAAGGTTCGAAGGCAAGGCCTTCGAAGGTAAGCCGGCTAATAAACTATCGACACGTATATAATAAATAATCGTGAACGGATAAGCCTGAGATTCTCCGGGAATGAAAGGAAGGAAGAAGGAAGGATTTGAGACTCTCTCTTGTCGTCCGTGAAAATTTATATTATGGGAAAAAAAAACTCGATCCTTCGTTTTTCTTTTTTTTTTCCCCTAGGATGGAAAAGTTGGACGGATGTATTAACGTAACCAATCCCTGCCTAACGGCGAAGTTGAAATGATCGGCGGAGCAAAAAGAGCGTCTAGGGGGCGGAAGGGGGAGAGGAAAGGAGGAAAAGAGCGGCGCGTACGTACGGTGGCGACAGCGGTGGTGGCGATGGAGGTGCCGTTCGAACGTGGAAAGAAAAAAGGAAGAAGAAGAAGAAAGGGAGGAGAGGAAAGAAAAAAAAAGAGGAAAAATCGGGATAAAGGATAAAAAAGAGCGGGAGGCTCGGGAAGCGACGGAAGATGGTGTGGAGGTGGAGAGGTAAGAGGCGAAAGAAAGAGGGGAGCGGCCTGGGGGTTGAACGGCGAGAGAGGGAACCGGTATCCCGGTAGGAGTGGGGGGTGAAAATCGAGTGGGGATGCCAGGCCAGTTCACCCTTACTTGGCACGGCTCGACTCGTCAGTGCGGCCTGAACGGTTAACCGGCCTACTTTTTCGCGTGGTTATTTCGATTCCTCTCTCTCTCTTTCTCTCTCTCTCTCTCTCCGTTCTCGAGATTTACGACTCGTCGTCGAGATCGTCGTCGTTCTTCTTCGACTTCTCAACCCACCACCGATCTTCTTCCAGTATATACGCGTGATCGACACAGTGATCGAACCTACTACCACCGCTACCATTACCACCGCTAAACAAGGATAGAGAGAAAATTTCTTGCCCCTCGATGAAGAGCCATTGAACACGGGATCATCGAAGAGGAGGGAGATCGTGGAGAGAGAAATCTCAATTTTTGGAAAGATTCTTCGGGGAACCAGCTCTCTGGGGTAGCCTCGCTTCCTTCTCATCGCTGGTGCTTGTTGTCGAGCTGGACAGGGCAGCAGAGGCAGGAGAATCGGCAGCGACGGTGATTGCTCCCTTACAAATTCGTGAGTTTTTTTTTTTATTATTCTTCTCTTCCTATTTCAATCTCTTTCCCCTCTCGAATTCTCTCGACTCCCCGTATCCGACTCGTTCTTTTTCACCCGTTTTTCATAGCTGTCAATTTTCTTTCTCTAAAAGAAATTTTCCCTCTATCTCTCGTTTCGAGAGATCCGCGAGATCCATCGTAGTTCGAATATCCCTTTTCAATTCAATTTCGAGCTATGCACGCATTTTGCAAAAGTATCCAGAATTTCTCTTTCTTCCACGTTTTGTTTATGTCCCGTGCCCACGCAT
>NW_006263826.1:581724-594130 GCF_000469605.1 Apis dorsata | reverse complement strand
TTTTTTTTTTTTTTTTTTTTTTGCCAGAAGTGTAGCACTACGAGGAACCACTTTTTAATTAAGGACAACTCACCACTAGTTCCGCGAGCGGACTCGAAACTTCTGCTCTCCGTTCCGCCTGCCCGTTCCTTTGTCCCGCGTAAGAAGAGGGCAGGTCGATCTCTCGAGGGAAGGATCGGCTCCCGTTGTGCGAACAGTCGAATCGAATAAGACGATAAGATCAACGGGATACGGAAATAGATCACGGATTAATGGAAGCTTTGAGGTAGCCGAGTTTGGTAATAAATTTTGACAGGCTTAAATAGGAGATGCAGCCAAGGTCGAAGCTCGGTCTCGCTTTGATCGAGTTTAATTAGAAATATCGTAGAAAGAAGAAAAAAGAGTTTCCTTATCCCCCCTCCTCCCCCCGCTTTTCGAGGGCAGCAGCTTTTTTCCTCTTCTTCTTTCTCAACCTTCCTCCTCCTCCTCGCTCAAACAGAGAGAGCGTATTTTAATATTCCACGCACTTTTTTTTTTTTTTTTTTTTCCTTTTTTTCTTTCACCGCGATCTCACGGGAAGGTTGAGAAAGAAATAAGAGGCTTGAATCGCGCGGCTCGTTGAAAAAGTGGAACCCCGTTTCAAAAGATTCGAATAAAAAATTTCCTTTCTCGCAGCATCTTCTTTATCGTCCGCGCACTCCCGTATTACTCCTGTATATTACACCTTCTCCGACAATTTTTCGCATCAATTTTCGACGGGGAAAAGAGAAATAGCTAGGAGGATGAAATTCGAAGCGCGACCCAATAATAATATTTAACTTCTCTCGGAGAAAGAGAAAGAGAGAGAGATGGAGAGGAGGGTTAGAAAAACAAGGTTTGTGACGAGGAGAGAGGACACGTGACAAAAAAAGAAAATGGACGCGCGTGGTCAAGCGCGACTTACCTTTGTATCGAATATCAACGGTCGTGTCGAAATGTTTTGCAAAAGAGAGAGAAAGAGAGAGAAAGAAAGAAGTATAAGATAGTATAGTTGGAATAGATAAAATGGAAGAAAAGAGAGTAAGAGAGAGAGAGAGAAAAAAGTGGTGGTGGGGGACGGGTTAATGTAAACGTTGGTGGACGCACAACGCTGGATGGCCTTTGCTTCTCCTTTTCAGAACTTCGCAATCAGCAACGGACTAAAAATAGGAGCCGTGACCCAACTACGCTCGATTCCACAATTATGCATTTCCTCCCGTTGTCCGACGACTATTTTTCACCTACTCCCCGACCGAATCAATGCGCGACGTTAAATACAACACGTCTGTCGTCGCGACATATCGCCTATATACACCACGCCGCGATGTAGGTGAAAGTGAGGCGAAATTTTTCTCTCTTCTCCCTCCCCCCTCCCCTCGCCCCGCCTCCTTAGCGTCCAAATTTCCTCTAAACGACGGAAGGGGGCGAGAAGTCGCTTCTTTCGAGCGAGACTATACTACTACTCGACTATATGTATATATATTAATTACCTTTGCGCTCGACGACTCGGTCGTCGAGAGCGAAGTCGGGCAACTAGAGGTGATTTTGCGCATATGTCAGTATCTTAGAGATAATATATAATTAGATTTCTTTATAAATTCATTCTAAACTATTAAAATCTTGCGGGGTATCGCTATATCACTCTTCTAATTTTTCTTATTTAATTTTTCTTAATATCGTGTCGCTATCTCTATCATTCTGCTTTCGTTTTCTCTATCTATCTAATTCCTTCATGAACACGATCAATCTCGTTTCTCAACGGTTCTCAAATCAAATTCATCCTCTAATTTGAACTAATTTTTTCGAAGTTCATTTTTTTTTTTTTAGGGCTTCTAAAATTTATGATATTTTTATCACGATTTTTGTCGAATCTGAAGGAGACTAATTGACCATCTAATTTTGGTGGAATTTAGATCGAATATCTCCGTTTTAAAGTATAAAGTTTACAACATTTTCGGACAAAGAAATAAATTTATTATTCCACGCTCTTTATTATTTGGAGACAACGAAATCTAATATAAATCGCTCGCCGAGAATTCGTCAGCGAGCGTTGAGTGGAAAAAAAAAAAAAAAGACGCGCATTTCGTTAAAAAACGATACAAGAGCGGCGAGATCAACGGTCCGATACGGACGTTGGCCTTTATCCGCGATGGATATCTGCGCGCGTCTGCGAAATTCTTCCAGATCCGCGATAATCTTTAGCTTCGATTACTCGATCGTTCCTCGAAGCGAGAAGAAGAGAAAATGGGAGAGGAAAAAAAATAAAAAAAAAGAAAAGAGGGAGGGAAGTAGATAAAAAGTTAGTCGGAACGAAGAGCGAGAGCGAGTAATGTAAACTGCTGCGAAGGATATTGGGGGCTCGCGTTGCTTTAATGGAAGAAGGTAACTGGAACTGGGACCAGCTGGAAACGTTAGAACGTTCCATCGCGCTGCCACATTCTCTCCTTAGATCCTTATCTAACCGGGTTAATACATCCTTTCCTATCCCCTTAGCGGAGCTACCCCCACCACCTTCCCTTTTCTAGGTCCTTTCCGTGTCGGCTGACACGTAACCGTTTATATAGAACCGTTTCGGGCTCGCGTGACCAGACTCTGGATCGCCGTCATCCGTCTCTATTCTCCTAATAGGGGGTGCAGATCGAACGACTCTTTCTCTCTCTCTCTCTCTCTCTCTCTCTCTCTCTCTCTTTCGTTCGAATATCTTCTTCGAATTTAGGCCGAATTTTTTGGCGGCTTTGTTATCCCGCAAACGTGCTGTCATCGACGACATTTTCCTTTCTTTTCGCTTTTTCGATTCGATCTCGTGAAAAGGAACACGGGCGTGGTGGATCGAATTCCAAGTAAAACCTGCGGCTCGATCGAAAGTGGAACGTCTGCCATCCTTTCCTGTATTCCGCTTGTATCGTTATCTAATCGGGTCGATCCGCCTATTCCCCTTCAGACCGATTTATTCCTCGTAGAAATCGAAAAAAATTAAAATCGTAATATATATATATATCTCTCTCTCCCTTATCCTTTTCTCGAACTCTTCGATAAGAGACTCGTGGAGGAACCAACCACTGTCGCGTAGGTAAGGTAGTTTGTCACGATGTCCGTCACGATGGACGATTGCGTAAGAATCGAGATTATAGGAGGGGGGAGGAGAGAAAAAAAAAGAGGAGGAAAAGAACAGAAGTGCATCCGGCCACGAACGATTTTTCTTTGCACCCGGAGCTGCATTGCGGCTGCAGCAGTTTCCGACGCATTGCCACCGTGGTGAACTCTCCCCTCGAAAGGCTGCATCGAAAACTCGACCAGCAGGCAACTCTGTTTCCGAATCGAATACGAATTCTTCGACTCTCCTCTTCCATAACGTAATGATCAACGTTAATGTCTCTCCCCTCCCCCTCCATTCCATTTTCACGATTTTCATTCCGACGTGAAATCTCTCTCGAACGAACGAAGAAGGAGAAGAAGGTGGAGAGAAAGATTGGAAAGAATCGACGTTTAGAAAGAATGGGAAAAAAGTCGTTGTGTCGGAAGTGCTCGTCTGAAACAGAAAATATTTTTTCAACCGTGTTAAATGCGGGGAGGAGCATCGACTCGAGTAGCGAAAACCTCTCGGGGAAAGAAGAGGAGGAGAGGAGACCGGGTCTCGTTTTCCTTTGAGCCTGCCGATTAACACTCCACTCCTTATACGTGCCGCGTGGTCGTGTTCCAACAGCTTTTTCAATCCGCGTGGAGAGAGGCTTTTCCGCAAACCTCTCTGCGACGACACCTTTCCATATTTTTTTTCTTTTTTTTTCCTTTTTTTTCTCGAAAAAAAATCAGTCTCTTTATCATCGTATCGTTGTCAAATCGCATCGATCGACTCGTTAAATTATCGAGAGAGAAAGAGTGGAAACCGTGCGTCGATCGAAGGAACTATAATATCTCGGTGTCTGGCTCGGGCTGGCACTTAAAGCTTTCGATCGTGACTCGCGTCAACCAGGGATGATGGGGAAAATTTAATAGTTGAAGTTACGAATAAAGTTACTTCGATAAGTTGCTTCGATAATTTATCGTTCAAAATATAATAATAATCGCGAATAATTGTAATGGAACGGCCGAGATTATATGAAAAGTGGATCGACTATAATAATATTACTAGGAATAAATATTATATCAAGCGTTTTAGTAAGTAATTACTTAAAGTAACGCTTTATTCGAAATTTTTAACTAGCTACATTTTCAACGTTGGTTAATGCCCAACTCTGGTGTCAACTTTCCGTATATCGTTTCGCTTCACGTATATTAATTTAAGTAATATACGTATAGAGTTACAAATAAGTTCTACATGTATTCTATATAATACAATTTGCGTTGAAAACGTTTAAACTCGATTCATAGATGTGAACGAGAAAAAGAATCGAGAAGAAAAGAATTATCCGAATTATTCCTTCGTCAAGACTCCTATTATTTATTATTATTTTAACTGAGGAAGCGGTTGGTCGAAGTCGAGTCGCGAAACGGTAACGAGCCGTGAAACAGTGCCGTCGCGGTTTAAGAAGTGGGGAGAAAGAGAAAGAGAAAGAGAGAGAGAGAGAAAGAGAAAGACCTTTCGTTTTAACGACTTGCTTAAAGACAAGCTTCGGACACGAGTACGAGGTTGGCTTGATATTTGACTCGAGAAATCGGGTCAAGGATCATCATCATCGCTACCGAACTCGGAATCCTAATCCTTCGAATTTTATTCGATCCTTTATCCTTTTCATCTCGAACCATCATTAAGTTCTTCTCTGGATTACTCATTACTTCCTAAAAATGCGAAAATCGAACGAATATAATTTATAACTCGACGCATATAGGAGAGAAACTGTTCCGTAGAGATAATCGCTTTGGATCTTCGTGGCTGTTCCGCCAACCGTGTATTTGCACGTGCTCTTCTCCACCCATACACATACACGTACGCTTACACGATTGGTGGGTCCATACACACGTCCTTTGTACGCGCGCCAACCCATAAATGTGCGCGCATACGGTTGCAAGCACCGATGTAGCTTGTACTGCAGATACGTTGCGGTTCTGCCCTCTACCTCTATTATCATCGTCATACCCCTCGCAGGCCGAAACGTGATACATTGTTCCTGCCAAATTCATGCAACCACCGAAAATTTCCACGGCATTGTGCGAAGGGGGAAACAACAGTGGGATAGAGAGTGAGAGAGAGGAGAGTCCTGGCCTCAGGCCGTCCGATTATTCCGACACGTGACGGTGTGCGGCGATGCCGCTACTCCCCCCTCCTCCTCGCGTCCTGCATCGTTCCACTTTTTCGTTTAATCGCTCGAAATCAACAATTTCTCCCTCCCCCCAATTTTTTTTCTTTCTTTCTTTCTCTTTTCTTTTTCCTCTCCCTCTCGAATAACCTTGCACACGGTATTGTTCCCACCGATTGTTCCTTTCTTCCTTCCCCCCTTTCTCCTCAATTTCGTCCGCCTGACTGACCGAGCAAAAATATTCTGACCGATCGTTTTTCCAATCCGTCCGACAATTCGGCGTTTCAGCGGGATGATCAACGGATAGAAAGTAGGAGGAAAGTGGTGGGAGGAAGAGGGATTTTCAAAGATTAAATCCGCTTGTTTGTCGTTGGTTTTATCTCGGTCGAATTTCTCGTTACGTCGTTGGAAAATTCGCTGACGAAAATTCATACACGCGACCCCCTCCCCCCCCTTACGAAGCTTATTCGTTTCGAGAAGACACCGATTTTTTTCATCTGTCTGCGAAATCAAATTCGAGACAAAGATAAATTTTCTTTTCTTTTCTTTGAAGAGGAATGAAGGAAATTATCAAGGATCGGACACTTCATCCGCAATTCGCGTGCGGATGCTCGAAGGAAACGAAAAAAAGAAAGAAGGGTTAAGTGGAACGCGAAACTTTGTTGGATGCGCCGTTTTATCCGCAGGATGGTGCACGCCATCCTACGACAGGTTAAAACCTGGTATGTGTATCAGGGTTATGGATGGCCCATGAGCACGCTAACCCAGTGACATCTCTAGGTCACCACCACGGTTCCCAAACTACCTCTTTGTCTTTCTCTTCCTCCTCTTCCTCCTCCTCTATTGCGCTTGCTTTCGCCAACCTTTCTCTACTTCTTTCCTTCTCTTTTTCTTCTTTGTTTTTTTTTTCTTCTTATCATGCTTTATTTTCATATATATATCATAATTCGATTTATATATGAGGGAGAAGAGAAAAAATAAAAAAAAAATAGATCGATGGAATTTATCGCTAATTTATTACAAGATACGAAGAAAGATAAGATAAGAGGATTAGAATGAAAGGGATTTCACTACGGTACGTGTTCTCGGTGAATGAGTTTTTTTGAACGAGGAGAAGTGAGAAGAGAGGAGCGAAAAGGTTCGAAGATAAAAATAAATCGATAATTATTGCAAGATGGTGGGGATCGAAATCGAAGATTAACACGTAAATACATCCTTACAGCGTTCGTTTCATCCCAAGTTCCGTGACAAAGTTTGCGGAATGAAAACAATCCTTGGTTTCGACCATGGCCCGAGAAAAAACTCGTGCTAGAGGTCGAATTCTTCGGCCAAATAAATAAAAAAGTTTCCCTCTCTCTTTCTCTCTCGACGTAAAACGCGCTTTCTGAATTTTACTTTCCTCCTTTCATCATTCGATCGGAAAAAATTGCGCGTGTAGAGAATAAAATTTGGTTTTCGAATATTTTTCGAGAACCGTCGAAACCGATTCATCGTTAACGTTTAAATGTTTTTTCGAGGACGAACGGGCGACGAGAGAAACAACGATTCCCATTACGAGTGGCAGTTTCGTTTAAAAGTCGGCCCGGTATTGTTTCCACACAAGCGATGAACCGTAAACTCAACTTTTTTTACGTGGACGACGCCGATCCAAACGCTTCTTACCACACCGTTGGTTCCAACGATGAAAATCTTCCACTCTCCCTCCCCTCTTGCTCTCTCTCTGTCTCTGTTATCTCGGGAAAATAGATCGAGAGAGATTTGTGATTTTTTTTTAAGATCTGAGAGACATTGATTCTAACGTAGATAAGATAAAATACGATTGTTCGGTATATAAATTTGCACCAGCATGCAGCGAAATTATCCGTGCGAGATTATGAGATAATATTTTTCTTCCATTGTTATATACAAAGAAAAAAGGAAAAGAAAAAAATATTATTATCGATAATGAAATTACGCGTATTATTTACCGTAGTGGCGAAAATATACAATCTTTTTTTCTTCTTCTTCTTCTGAAATTGCATCGCCGCGGGCCAGAGTGAGCTGTCGCGATTGTTTCGCATGCGTGGAATGCAAAGCGAGGTCAGGACCTGGCAGGAAGCTGGTAACTGTCATCGCGATAAATACTCTCTCTGTTTCCGTGGCGTGCTGTCGCGCGATATTCCCAACAATGAAAAGAGGAGCTCCCTTTCTCTCTCTCCATCCGGAAAATGAATCTCCTTTGGGAAATCTTTTCCCGCCGTCCTTTTCGACGAGACTCGTCTCGCCTCGATTCCGACACGGTTTCCTAAACAAAGCTCCTCCTCCCCCCTCCCTCCGTCAAATCCTCTTTATCTTTTCTCTTGCTTTTTGAAAAACAAACTCTTTTCGAATTTTTACTTTTACATAATTATATACGAAACGAAAATAAAAAACGAAAAACTTTTATTATAATCGCGAATTATCGAGCGTCGATAATTACCAAGTACGGGGGGGGGAAGAAGAAGCGAATATCTCAGCGACGCGATCCAAATTCATTATCCGCGTTCCCGGGAGGGGGGAGGTGCCGCCACCGGCGTTGAAATGAATTTCGAAAGTGGGACGTACGCTTATTAGAAATTCCTGGATTGTTCCGCGCGCATGTATATATCCCGGTTTATTTGCCCGGCCTGTCGTAATTCATGGGGCAGATTCTGGTGGCCAATGTACCGCGTACATTGGAGGGAAGATCGTAACGTATCTTGCTTTTATTAAAAAACGAACCTACCCTTTCTTTCTGCGATAGATTTTTTCCTTTGTTTTCCTTCGTAACAAATGATAATCTATTACGTGTATTTTCACAGAGAAAAGAAAATTCTTGGAAATAAGCTAGAAATAACGACTCTTAATGGAGAAGATACAAAGAGAGATCTTGTCTCTGGAAAAGATTTTTTCTAAGAAAAAGACACAATTTCTCTCTATCTCTGTTGAGATCGTATTTTTTGCTTCTGGATGAAATTTCTGGATTTTTTTTCTTAGAATCACCCTATTAAATTCGTTCGAAATTTCGGGAAGCAAAACGATCGTTCTTTCGATGAGATAACGATCTCTTCGAATTTTTCCACTCACGATCGCCCGATCTCAATTTTTTTTCCACCGATTTTGCAGCCAAGAGGCGATGATCCGTGAACTTGGAATGTAGACGGAAGGGCGGGAAAACGGATCTGCCCCTCGCAGCATCGAAAGAAGGGCTTTTCCTCCACCTCCGCCATTCGTCTTCGCCGTTACCTCACCCTTAAACACCACCCCCTCGATCACCGCATTTGGACTTGAACACTGTAAGTAACTTCCATTTCTTTTTTATTCTCTTTCGTTTTGACACGGTGGTTCGAATAAGATAACTGGACAAAATTATTTTTTTCCAATTTTGATATGGAGATTTAATTTTTAGAAAAATTAACGATACTGCTTTTTATTACGATTTATCATTTCATTAAAAATATATATAACATAAAAATATGACTAAATATAATACATAGTAATCGATATATAAAAAAATATACGAATATATAAATATTTGTGATTCGAATTCTTAAGGAACCGCGCGAAATATCTACGTGATGGATATAGCGAAAAAGTTGTAGCAAGCAATTATTTTAGAAAGTGCTTCGAATTTCACAAATTAGATCTTAAAAGTATTAAAGTTAAGTATTGAAAAAAGAAGTTATGATTATTTGCCAGGATGTTCTCGTTGATCCTATTTTATAAATTATGCGATATAAATATAAATAATTTAATGAAATGACGATAAAAAAAATAAAACTGAAAATTATAAAAAAAGTAGTAATAAAAAGACGTACCGATCGCTCAAATTCATTGAAAAAAATAAAAAAATTGTCAGCTAAAGTTAGGAATATTATTATATATATATATATATATTATAATATAATAATATAATACGAGTTAAAATTAATCCATAAATATCAATGGCTAGATTAAATTAATTTTAAAAAAAAGTAAAAAAAAAAAATAGAAAGTTTGTACTTTATTCGACTTTTATTCGTGGAACGTACAAAAAATTATTGACAAATCGTTACATTGCGTGAATTTCTAATATAAAGTAATTATTTAATTTTACATTTAATTTATAAAAAAAAAAAACAAAAATTTATTGATAATTTATTCTTAATAAATTTATAAAATATTTTTCAATTATTAAAACGCGACCGATCGGTTATCTAATTAGTTGTTTCCCTATGCGTATTTCATTTAATCTATAAATTTAAAAAAACGATTTAAAATTTTATAGTTGTTACACATTGAAACAATTATTTTTTATACATTTGAAAATGAATTTTATCCAGTTAATATGCACTATTCGAACCACTTGTAGTATTTGCTTCAAAAGCAACAAAAAGTTTCGCGATATGTATCAACTCTTTCCATCTCACGGCACTCTCTTCGGGAAAAATATCGAAGGAACTCGTTATTCGTTGGACGAGAAGAGAGATGCGAGAAAACTAAGTAACTAATTTGGAACAGAGTCGAATAGCTCCAAGTTACCCTCTCTATATACGGATTGCCGGTCTAATTGGTACGCCGGGTCGGCCCATTCATCAGCCCACGTCCAACGGAGTCGATTAATAATATCGCATCTCGAAAAACACGTTTCTTTTTCGAAAAATGTTGAAAATCGAAAGCAAGATTCTTTAAAAAAAAAAATATCTATGCGCATATATAATTCTTTAAACACGATCACATAGAACGAAATTAACATAAACTACGAGAGAGAGAACGATTATTTTTCCTCTATCTCTATTCAACGTAATTAATTATAGAACGATCCACTTTGCGAAAAACAAGTGCGCGTCTTCGCATGATTTATTCAGCATTCTTTTCTTATTTTTAGGTTAATTCGTGTACGCAAAAAATATTCTCATCGTCGCGTCTCAATTTATATTTTTCTCGTCGAAAGAAGAGAATCGATTCACAATATTTGTCTCCTATTCTATCAAATTATCGAATAATTTCGACGAATAAATCGTGGAGGCTGATAACGCGGCTGCATCCTTGCGATAAAACGGAACACAACCATGACCGGGACGGAGGCAACGCTTTTGATTTTGTCAGTTTAATCGACCGGTTTCGATTTCCACCCGCCGTGACAAATTTCGCCGCTGTATTTTCCGGGACACTCGCGGCAATTGCTCGTTACGTACGAACGCATACGTAATGGAACGGCATCCGCGTTTATTGACTGATACACACACACCTATATACACAACGATGCCGATCCCATTACATCGAAACATTTAAATTCGTTTTCTCGCGTTTTATCCATCTTCTCGTTTTGCAAATCGATATTTTCTCTCTATATCTCTCTCGTTGATCGAATGGAAAAGTCGAAATTGTTGGTGATTTTTTATCGAACCGATATTGTAGATCTTTCTTCACTTTTGATTATCATAGCATCATGAACGAAAATAACCTCGAATCACAAGTTCGGAAAGGAAGGATTATTCTATCATTTTCTTCGTTAACGTTAACGATACAGTGTGTGGAGAACGAAGAAGAAGAAGAAGGAGACAATTGACAATTAGGATAAATCGCGGGGAAAAAGACTAAATAAATAATTGACGATCGTAACGAACGTTGTCCCGTTGTGCTCGTAAGTTATCGCGGGTTGCACAATGCTGCCACCACTGCAAAGGGGGGCAACTAACTTTTTACGTCGGCACCGTTCACAGCTTCTGTGTCCGTCGATGCCTCGATAGAAAGGCACCTCGCGTCGTCCCGACTTTCTATCTTCTTCGTTTCGAATCGCACCCTTTCTCGTTTCGTTAAATCGTCGTCACATCGGTCAATGGAACCGATCCCGTTGTTTTCACGAGAGAATAACAAACTTCGAAAAAGAATTCGAAACTGATCGTTCCCTTCGAGGGAAAAAAGTTCGTCTCGTTCGATTTTGGGTAAGTACAGATTCAAATGTAACGGTTTAAACGAGAGAAATTTCGAGAAAATTCGATCGTATATTTTCGATTTTTTCGAGTAAAAAAACCGTAAAGGCGAGCAGCAGGTGGGATAAGCGTCCTCCCTACGGGGAAGGAAGGGAAACGGACGATCGAGATGATAAATTATCATTCTCGATGACAGCTAATCCGCTATTTTCTCTCACGAACGCTTCCGCGTGTAACACTTCGATACTGCGCGCACCACCATCGCTCCGCACAAACGGAACACGTAGAAGGAAATGACCAATCAACGCGGACCTTCGTACAGAAACGTCACGATATATTTCCTCCTAGAGACGCGTATAGGAAATACACGATTCGAGAGATGCGTGGAACGGAAAATCATCGAAAAATCACCTCAACGAAAATTCTTTACCGCGTGTTCTTTCAGGCGAGGAGACACGATGCCGAGAAACCGAAATTCCTTGACCAAATTCGAGGTGCTGATGGTGCTAAGCTTAACGGTGCTGGTTCAGCTGGACGTGTGCAGATGCACGCCGTCCCACAGAAGCAGACATCACGCGGACATGTCGTACGAAGATACGATGAGCTTTCGAAGCGGCGAGGAATTGCCCAGACCGGCCGCCCTCAATTCGAACGACGATCCACTGATTGTTCAGACAAGAAAGGGCAAGGTCAGGGGTAAGACCATGACCGCCACCACGGGAAAGGAGGTCGATGCCTGGTTCGGAATCCCTTACGCGCAGAAACCTCTCGGTAAGTGGTTCTCGTTTCTTCGTCTTTCCCTTCAAAGCAACGTAAAAGATAAGCAAAAAAAGATTATTGTTTTCGTTGTTACAGAATCCCTGAGGTTTCGGCATCCAAGGCCAGCGGAACGTTGGTCGGGTATATTGAACGCCACCACGTTGCCCAACAGTTGCGTACAGATACTGGACACCGTGTTCGGTGAGTTCGCGGGCGCGACCATGTGGAATCCGAACACACCGTTGAGCGAGGATTGCCTTTACGTGAACGTCGTCGTGCCACGTCCCAGGCCTACCAACGCTGCTGTTATGGTATGGATATTCGGTGGTGAGTTCCACGCCTTTGTGTTTCACACCTTTTTCTCAGAGAGACGACGTTCCTTCACACGTGGCCTCGCTTCTTACTCGCGGGAAACGCTTATTTTCGACGCCACGGTTATTTCTAGATCGTAGTACGTCGGCCGTTGTATTTTCGTCCATTGTAGGGACAACGTCAACAGGTGTT
>NW_006263826.1:578495-581529 GCF_000469605.1 Apis dorsata | reverse complement strand
TCTCTCTCTCTCTCTCTCTCTCTCTCTCTCTCTCTCTCTCTCTCTCTCTCTCTCTCTCGAATCGCGCAACATGCTTGTGCGTAGGTGGCTTCTATTCCGGATCGGCAACCCTCGACGTTTACGATCACAAAACCCTGGTGTCCGAGGAGAAGGTGATCCTTGTCTCGATGCAGTATCGCGTGGCCAGCCTCGGCTTCCTCTACTTCGGAACCCCCGACGTTCCTGGGAACGCAGGCCTCTTCGACCAGGTGATGGCCCTCGAGTGGGTCCGCGACAATATCGCCGCCTTCGGCGGCAATCCTGACAACGTCACCCTGTTCGGGGAGAGCGCTGGTGCCGTTTCAGTTTCCATGCACCTCCTTTCGCCTCTCTCAAGGTATATCATTCTCTCTCTTTTTTCTTTTTCCATATTTCAAGGTTGATCCTTTACACTCGTATTTATACTCGTTTCCAGGCATCTGTTCAACCAGGCCATCATGCAGTCGGGCTCGCCGACGGCGCCTTGGGCGATCATCTCGCGCGAGGAGTCGATCGTGCGAGGGATCAGGTTGGCCGAAGCGGTCGGTTGTCCTCACGATCGCGACAACCTGCAGGAGGTGATCGATTGCCTCCGCGTCAAGGATCCGATCGAGCTGGTGAAGAACGAGTGGGGGACCCTGGGTATCTGCGAGTTCCCGTTCGTTCCCGTGATCGACGGCGCGTTCCTCGACGAAACGCCGCAACGATCGTTGGCCACCTCCTCGTTCAAAAAGGCCAACATCATGATGGGATCGAACACCGAGGAAGGTTTCTACTTTATCATTTATTATCTGACCGAGTTGTTTCACATCGACGGGTCCGAGGTAAAGGTGAGCAGGGAGCAGTTCATTAGCGCCGTTTCCGAATTAAACCCGTACGTCAATCAATTCGGAAGGCGTGCCATTATCTACGAGTACACCGACTGGCTCCGCCCCGACGATCCGCACGCCAATCGCGACGCCCTGGACAAAATCGTCGGCGATTATCAGTTCACTTGCAACGTGAACGAGTTCGCTGGCCGGTACACCGACACTGGGAACACCGTTTACATGTATTATTATAAGCACAGGTGAGAGACTGCGCGTCCTCGAAATTAAAACGTACAACGAGAAAGGGAAGGAGGAGGAAGAGGAGGAGGAGAGTGATCGATCTGGATCGACGATAAATCGATTTAACTTTTCCCTTCCCTTTTTTTTTCTCTCTCTCTCCACAGATCGATGAACAATCCGTGGCCAAGATGGACCGGTGTGATGCACGCGGACGAGATCAGCTACGTGTTCGGCGAACCGTTGGATCCGACCAAGGATTACACCCCCGAAGAGGTGAATCTGTCAAAGAAAATGATGAGGTATTGGGCGAATTTCGCGAAAACGGGGTAAGTCGAAGAGCAGCGAATCTCTTTTTTTCTCTCTCTCTCTCTCTCTCTCTTTTCCTGAAGAGAAAAAAAATCATACGTTTATTGTGTCGTCTCGACTGGATCCAGGGATCCGAACGTCGGAGACATGGACGTGTGGACGCAGGCATACTGGCCACCTCACACTGCCGCCAAGAAGGAGTACATGACGTTGGACACGAACAGCTCGGAAATCGGGAATGGACCTAGAGTGAGGCAGTGCATATTCTGGAAAAATTATCTTCCTCAACTGGTCGCCGGTACTTGTGAGTAAATTTCTTCTTTTCTTCTTCCCCGTCCATATATTTTTTCTTACCCTCGAATCGCGAAGATCATCATTTTCTTCTTCCCGATGACACCTGTTGAATGGGAAAATACGCTTGGTCGAACCTTTGGAGGCGAGTCAATCGATTTATTTTTTTTACCTACCGAAAGATTCTCGATCGAGTGCGATCAAACGAGAACACGTTATAAGCATTCTTTATCTATTTCCTCTAATTTTCCTGTCTGGAAAATGGTAACTCGCTGCGAGTAACCCTGTTTCGTTTCCACGAGCGGAAAATAGGAAATTTCGAAAATTGGAAATTTCTTGGCAGCAGCGATCTGAATTATTCCATCCCGATTACGCTATTACGGGCGAGTGCAATTTAATACGACGTTATTCATGATTTGGCCCCGTGCCATTCCAATACACCCTATGCACAACGAAGAAACTTAATCCTTGGTTCGAATTACGCGGTGGCGAAACAGGTAAAATGTATTTTTTAAATGTCTCGAGAGTACTTTCCTTCGAAATAACGACTTTGCCTTACCGGTTATCTCTTGTCGTAAGTACTTACTGTTTATTTATAAAATGAAGTCTCGCGAAAGAAAACTTGAACGATCTATATTTTAACCTCGATGTATTAGGCATAGAATCCAAAGAATTCTAACTTCTTATTTTTCATCAATATATGTAGGTTAATTACTATTTGTAACGATAGTTAATTCATAAATATTATTTTCTTATTCGAATGGGTAAGATAATAATTATACGAATATATATAAATATGCTTTGAAATAATTAATAGTTTCCATTATCCTTATATAACTTCATAAATGTAAATAAATAATTTTTACGATTTCAAATATTCGAATAAGCTCTTCCACTAATAGCGTATGGTGTCAGGTTTGTCAACAAAACATCCAAAGTGGAGATAAACGATCCTAGCGAAGGACCCCTCTTGCCCCTGTGCCGTCTCGCGAGATTTTTTTTCCAACAGTGAACGTATATTATTGCCGTTTCGTCAAAGTTTTAAATTCAACTTCTATTTCAACATCTCTAACAAATTATTTTACTCTCTTCTTTTACTTCACATATTTTTAAATAAATTTTCTCAAAATTATCTACGATTAATATTTTCGAATATTATCTTATTAATCTTATATTTGTAACAAGCTCGTTCGATCTATTTCGAATCGTAATGAATGAACACGAACGTTTCTCTTATTCTTCTTCTCAAGGGAAACGATTCCGTATCCCGTTGACTCCGACGTGGGCCAAACAAAATGAGAGGAGTGCTCGACCCTGTCGCGTGTCTGTACCTCGGGAAAAACAGGTCGCGGCTGCAAGAAAATGGCTGC
>NW_006263826.1:577271-578254 GCF_000469605.1 Apis dorsata | reverse complement strand
GCCAACCATCGACTATCCTGTTCTTCTTTGTTGTATCCGACGATATTGCGTCGCGCGGGCCAGCACGCCGCTCGCCTAAAGTAAAAATCGCGGAGAGGAGCCAATTTTTATTGGCACTAACGTCGAACCAACGCTTCTTGGAAAGTTTCCCCGTTTCGTTGCGGTACACGTCCTAACTATTTCTCGATAAACGTTTCGTTCGATGTTTTTTTTTCCAATCCTTCTTCCATATATATTATATATATATATATATATATATATTTAATAAGTTGAGGCTTATCTCGCAAATCGAATTATCGCGATAAAAGTTTCGATTCGACTCGATTCGATTCGGATGGAAAAGAAAATTGGAAGGGAGGGTGCGTGAATAGTTAGATGAATAGAAGGGAATGAAAAGCGGCAGTGCAGCGAAAAATTGCAACTCTGACCGATTTTCTCTCTCTTCCTCTCTTTCCTTTCGAAATAACATCCATTGTATACGTAGAGAGACTATAGGTGGTGGACGTATTCACGTTCAGATTCGATTCGGTGGACTCGGAAGCTCGACTATTTCTCGTTACCGCCGATTTCCTCGTTTCCTCGTAGGCAGGGGAGAAATCGAGAGGTGGGAAGCGAAGAAGGGGGTAAATAAAATGTCCGCATATGCGGCAGATGCGATCCTCCTCCGGTCTGGCGCATTGTCACCGTATAAATAGAACAACGATGTCGCGGCATTGCTTTATAATTACGTCGGTGGGCATGGAAAGGTTAACCGCACGCCAATGAAGGTAGAGGGTGTACGGCACGGGGTATACGCGTCGTTGTCACGAGCTCTAATGGCTCGTTTACACGGTAAACCATTGGCGTAACCACAGAGATACACTCCCCCTCCCCCTCCCCCCAATAGTTCCAATATTTTCTCTCTCGTTTTTCGATTCCATCGAACGAAGGAAACGAAGTTTGCCCAAAAACGATCCAATCGACCAGTAAATCCATCCGATTAC
>NW_006263826.1:572813-576202 GCF_000469605.1 Apis dorsata | reverse complement strand
GGGGAAAGGAGAGGGGGAGGGGGGTAAAGTTTGATCGGTGGTCGCACCTCGAAGAAAGAAAACAATGGAGAAAAGTCGGTGGAGGTGGCTCGACGAAAAGGGTAGTAGGGGTTTTGATCGCGGCACCCAGGAACGAAACGAACGGACGAGCAGGGTAAACGAGGGTGCGGGGGTGGAGAACTGGCCGCTCTGGCAAAGTGGATCGATGCCGCCGCGGCACGTCTGTGCGCGCAAACGTGCGCACGTGTGCGTACACACCTGTGCATACATGCATGCATGCATGTACACCGTGATGCCGAGATGCGTGGAGGATGCGTTTAATTTCACGATTTCTCGCCGATAAAAAAAAAAAAAAAAAAAAATTCTCGCCCATCTAAATCGTCGCGCAAAGAAACATTCCGTTGGAAATCGAATTTTCCTTTCATTTATTGAGCGGCAGGATTTATACTCGATAAGCGATCTAAATATCAAAGTTTGCCAGAGTTTTCATGCTTGTTCTTTTTTTTTTTTTTTTTTTTTTTTTTTTTTTCTCTGTTCGTTTTTACAGCGAAGCTGGAGCCGAAAGAGACGTGCAGCG
This sequence comes from Apis dorsata, assembly GCF_000469605.1. Classification (NCBI taxonomy): domain Eukaryota; kingdom Metazoa; phylum Arthropoda; class Insecta; order Hymenoptera; family Apidae; genus Apis; species Apis dorsata. Next base: position 575,625 of record NW_006263826.1, on the reverse strand, counting down.
GTACGAGAGTGAACGACGGTGGACGCTTGTTGTTGGTGTTGAGCCTGGTGGTGATCGGCACGCTGTTCAGCCACAGGATCGCGACTCGCGCGTACGACGAGGTACCGGAGATATTCGATCCGAAAGGGTTCGTCTAGCTCGAGCGGCCGAGTCTCCGGACCGTCGAGGACCGCGGGGGAAGCCAATGGGACGCAGCCACGGGCCAGCGAAACGATCCACGCCCTTTCGTACCGCGTCACCGACGAGTCGCCGCCGACGAGCAACCCGCCGGCACCGGAGGCAAGAAGCGAAACAAACATATCATCAACGATGGGATGACGGAGAAGAGCGGTGGTCGATCGATCTGACGAGTCAGTTACGCTTCGGTAGTGAGAAAGAGAAAAAAAGAAAATTACAATTGAAAGATTGCGTTCGGTGACGAGGGGGGATAGGAGAGAGGCTAGATGGAAACTGTATACGCTGGACGAACCGAAAAACCATTTCGAATAGTTTCCTTGAATCGAAGTTTCTTCTCCGTCTTTTGTTTCTTCCTCGTTCGTTTCGGATTATTTTTATTCCCCTCGAGAGATCGAGCGTCGTGAGTAATTGGGATTGCGTAATGGGGGGAATAAGGATAAGGAAGAGAATAAGAGAGAGAAGCTTTATCTAATACGCGAATCGAAGGATATTTCGTTCCTGCCAACTTTCCCTCGATCGAGCGCGAGTTAATCGCGCTCTATTTCGTTATTAACGCGGTTCCAATCGCGTGGAAACAGGTTACGAATGCGAGAGACGAATGCGAGCCGCAATTCGATCTATATAACCCCGCGGCCGCGTATACGTGCGCATGTTTGTAACGCGGTGCAGCCACTGCAGAGTCGATCGCATTCCAACAAATTGCGGAGACTTAAACGCCGTCGCATCCTTCGAGATACGCCGCCGTGGTTTCCCTTCTTCCCCCGAAAACAAAAATATAAACGAAGATTTCGTTCTCGACCAATCGGAAATATCACATTAATTTCCACGTAAAGCGTTCACGTTAACTGGAAATTGATTCCCTCCGCTCTTCCGAATCCAGTTCTTCGGATCGGAATCGCAAATTGGATTCCTTCCAATTTGATAAATTGGACGATCGCGCGAAACAGTCCATTTTCGTTTCGGTCGATCGGTAAGTAAGATTTCTTTTCTCCCGAAGAAAACACGTCGAGATCGTTGGCGCGAACGCTCCAGATGAACGCAGAGAGAAAGAGAGAGAGGAGAAGAGGTCGTAAAATTTTACGACGCGACAGCGAATGCACGACTTAATCGCAGGTCGACCCGCGATCGAAAACGAAACCCATCGCATCTCACGCGCTCTATTTTTCCTCGCGCGCGACTCCGCCATCGATTTTACACCGGAATACGCTTCTATTCTTCCAACCGACCCGGCTACCGACCAAGGTCGAGCTTTAACGTCTCCTCAACCTCCTCCTTCCTCCTTCCTCGAATAACAACCGTTCTTATTTCTCTTCCAAAAAAAAAAAGAAAGAGAGGAGGGAAACGCTGAGCAAACTACTAACGTAGTCCAAAGTAACTGACGCGTGAAAAGAAAACAACAGAAGAAACGCAACGTCTCTTTTAACAACTTTTTAAACGCTAATTTTTTGTTTCACGTTGTCATCATGAGCGAAGAATTATATAAAGATATAATAGATCCAACCGTTTGCCGTAAACATTTCGTCCCTTTCTTTTCCATTATTCTTCTCCTCGTCGAAAACCCACTTTGTTCGAAGAACGACGAAAGAAATTGCCACTACGAAAATTGCAAATGATAGAAAGGAATCCCTTTCTTACTTAGGAATCTTCCAATCAGCTAAATCGTCTTTTCCTTTCTTTTCTTCCTTCCCCTCCTTCCCCTCCCTTTCGATCGACAAAAGACAAGCCTTTCCAATCCCCTTTCCAACGTAGGACTGTTTTCATCCTCCATATCTCTGGCGCTTTGCCAGAACGAACCTCTCTTGCCTTGCTTTTTATCGGTATCCATCGAATCGTTTTCTCTGACACGGGATGGTACTCAATCGAACTTGTTCTTTCTCGTTTCTTTCTCCCTATCGAATCCTTTATCCTTTTATTTATAATTATTGTTTATAATTGTTTATAATTAGTCGATTTTGCCTGTGGAATGGAATTAAATATTTCTTATAATTAATTAAAAGAGACACTTTCTTCGAAATCGCATTGATCTCGATTCAATTCCTGGCTTGAAAGAATTAATAACAACGTGTATACGAAACGAAGATTTTTATTTTCAAATTACGTTCGATTTCGAGATGCGTTTCTAATTACTCTGTATAATATTATGTAATATAGTTTCGAATTTGAATCGACGAGAGAAAAATAATAACCTAACCGCGTAGGTTTTCTCTCGATTTTACTAGTTACAAAGATTTGGAAAGGAACTAAATAGTATCGCCGCGTTAAACTCACTGCGATGATTTCGATCTGCAATACATATAACGTTATATATATTATATATATATACACATAGCATGTATAATAGGGATACTGTTTAAAGACAGTTTGTACATAACGTTTGTTGCGTTGCGTGATCTATCGTAAAAGGAAAGAATTAATTACAGAATTTTTAATTAATTAATTTTTAATTTAAGTAATTGGAGAAAGAGGAAAAATATTCAGAATCAATGATTCGAACCACTTCGATTTCGCGAACGAATCGATGCCAATTTTCTTCTTAATTTCAAAAGTGACGATTTTCTTTTTATCTAAGATCCGCAAAATCGATATATATATATACACATACATACACCTGTAGATAAAAGTTAAAGAATTCGTT
>NW_006263826.1:562430-572459 GCF_000469605.1 Apis dorsata | reverse complement strand
ATTTTATTTTTCACACTCTCTCTCTCTCTCTCTCTCTCTCTCTCTCTCTCTCTCTCATTTCAGTGGTATCTAGATACAAATGAAGAACAACGTAATTCAAAAACGTGTTGAAAAGCGGATTTGATCGAAAGATATTATTTGCGTATACTATCAGGACAACAACGTGAAGAATAAATTGAAAAGGAAAAATTTGCGAATTAAAAACGCGTCATTTTATCGTTATTGAGGATTTTTTTTCATCTTATTTTCTTTTTTTTTTTTTTCTCGCGAAGAGACGAGACAAAAAAAGAGATCTTGAAGGATTTTTTTTTTACGCGCGATCGAACGAGGCTCATGTTTTTTTATAAATCGTTTTTTTTTTTTTTTCGAAAAAATCTTTCATTTCCATTTTTCACTCAACTGGAAACTCGCGATGGAATTGGTTTCGCCGAAAAAAGAGAAACGCTTTAGAAAATAAAGATCGTGATCGTAACGCTGATAAAATAGGGAACAGTTGGAGATAAGACCAACGATAACGAAAGAATATATATCTGCTGTGCAATGTTTTTCTTCTGTAACTTTTGCCTTCACAACATCATTATTATCGAGACAACAACGATCGAAAATAATCGAGGTTAGTAATCCGACTAATAATCCGACTGTCGGACGAGGCAAAAGTGTCAGAATGATTTATTAGAAGTCTATACAAGGGACTCTAAACGATCTTCCTTCGTGGCGCCAGGCGCCGACGCGAGATTAAAGAACATAAGATAAAAGAAAAGAGAGAAAAAAGAAAAAAAAGGAAAAAAAAAAAAAGAAAAAGAGGCGAAGAAGAAGAAGAAAATAAGGAATCGCTATCAGATATGCTTTTCTCATTCGTTGAATTTATAAACAAAAAAAAAAAAAAAAAAAAAAAAAAAAAAAAAAAAAAAAAAAAAAAAAAAAAAAAAAGAAAAAAAAGAAAAAAAATAACGCGAAGCAACGAGAGAACGCTTGAAACAAATTTTCAAAAAGTGACGCGATAATTACTTGCGATAACGTTTCGAGTTTTCGCGCAACTAACTGTGACTCTATATATGTAATTTAATGTATAATAATCGCAACACGATAATATAATAAGTACCGACGGTCCTCCTTGTTCCAAAAGAGACGAAAACATCCAAATATCAATGGATTAAAAGAACGGATACAATAATACAGCGTACAATAATAAAACTCGTGTAAATATCATACACCCTAAGGACGTGTATATACCTTATTAAAAAAAAAAAAAAAATAAATAAATCGTGTCACGATAAGATGTTACTTAAGAGGTGATCGAAACGGAAGATTGTATTCGCGTGTGTACCATGGCTGCCTTCGATGAAATAATCAAAAGTAAAGAAAGATTTCGCGCGATATTAATATAATAATGCAATACGTAGGAAAGGAAGGAAAAATTCGTGGGTGCTAAAGATAAATTTTCGCTTTCTCGTACAAGCGAAACAAGGGAAAAAGGAGGATCGATGGGTATCGAGGAAAACATAACGGACAGACTATTTTTAGTGGAAATTTGTTTTTCCTTCTTTCCTTTATTAAAAGTCGAGAGAAATCTTACCTCTGTCAATGGGATTCACAGCGAGTCGCTGGAAAAGTAGCCCGCAGGCCTAAATACGCTCTAATTAATTACAAAAGAGAAACAGAAACTAAGTAATTACCGTAAGTCGAATAGCAGATCGAATTCGATACGACATTTTCTAGTTGCATCGTCGCGGTTTCTCGTTAATCGTCATATCGGATAACGATCATTAAAACGCTATCGGCCAACAAAAAATTGCGTTTGTCCGATGCATTCTTTTACCAATTTTCTTTACCGATCGATGTTAATCCATATCCTTCCCTTTTCTCGAAAAAATCGAGTAAAAATCAAACAAGTTTTTCTTTAAAAATAGATTTAACATAAATTTAAATTAAAAAAAAAAAATGGATTTTATAAATCGATTGAAACGCGCTATACATAAATTTCGATGTTGCAAATATTTTATTATAAATAATAGAATAAATCTAAACATTTTATTGATCTAAATTAATAGAATATTGTAATTGGAATGTTTTGGATATATCATTTTATATAAATATAAAAGTCGATTTTAAATCGAAGAATGCACCGGTCATCGCGAACGCAAAGGTAGTGCAAACTAAAAACACGTAACAACTTATCATACAGCAACCGACTACCTAGTATTACCTATACGTATAAATATATAAACATAAAGCATAAAATGACTATTCATTAAATATTGATTATTTATTATTTATTATTTGTTATTAATTATTATTCATTAGTTATTAATTATCATTGTTATTTCACTTTCTACCATCGTCGTCGTCGACGTCGTCGTCGCCGTCGTCATCGTTATCATTGTCATCGTCATCATCATCACTATCGCCATTACCATCATTATCATTGTTATTATTCAATAGTTGCGTACATATTATACGAACAAAAGTTTATTGCTTGTATATATTGAGAATATCATAATAAAAATAATGTGGAAACAATAACGGTAGATAAATAAATTCTATTAATCATATATCTCTCTGTTAAAAAAGTAATCACGCATTCTATATATTAAAATATATATTACTTTTATATTCTCTTAATGAAATTTCACATATTTCCCGTTAAATACGATTCGCTTCCTATTTTGAAATCTGCATTAATTCGTTGAATAATTAATTAGAGATTGATGTAAGTAATAATAACCACTTTAAATGCAAACAACAAAAGTTTTTTCTGATCTAGATAAAATACCTTTAATCTTAATTCGCATTTATTTTATCATGTAACAAGTGATTCGGTACGGAATTTAACGTAATTTTTTTAATATAATACGATGAAACATTATGTACAATAAATATAAAATATACAGTAATATTTTACAATACTATATTATAAATTATGTTTTAAAAGCTCCAGTTTGTGCAGCTTTAATTATAAAATTTTTTATCATATTTTCATTCAGATTAGCAAAACTTGCTGTCTGTACTATAGCAGTCATGTGATTTAATGCGAATTTGAAACAATATTCCTCCAATTCCTACAATTAAATTAAAATTAATAATATTGTGTAAGAAATGAAGAAAATATGTGTAAAAAAAAAAAAAAAAAATCACATTAAATTATTTACCTTGGCATTATTTTCAATAGCTATACTATACAGGAAAGCTACGTTTTCAACTGTTATCCCTTCCTTCATTCTTTGTATACATTGTTTTTTCAATTGATTTTCAGAATAAGTATTTGCTAATTTTAAAAGTTCTTATCGACAAAAATCGATAATTTTTATATATAATACATCATAAAATATTTCGAAAAATATATTAAAATATTTACCTTGCATATTTTCTGGATGTAAATCGAGTTCGTCGGTATACAAATATCTCAAAAAAGCTTTGTACACGTTATAAGAAAATTTATGATGTTTTATAAATTTCCTATAATACAATAATTGATTACAATATTAAAGAATCTGGATTCACGTAAAATAATATAAGTATATACCAACTTCTGGTTATTTGTGGCCAATGTTTTTGAAAATATCGTACGAAAATATTGACAACGTATCATTAAAACAGCTTTGTGCACATAAATAGATTCTTCTTGTATTTGTATAACGAGATCACTCGTAGCCTATAAAACATAAACATAAATTATTTTTGAAAAAATACATAATATGACAGAAGATATTTTTTTATTACAAATATATACTTGATCATTAAATGCTTCTTTGAAACAATCTATTAAACCCACAGTCTCTTCTTCTCCATGAAGAATAAGTGGTTGATGCATAACGTTCGGTGATGCATAACGCGCAAAAGCATCGTGTATGCATCTTAAACCAGTAAGTGTTGGAATTGTAATGCTTTGTCCTAGACACTCGCCCCACATAAATATTTGATTACTTTCTCCCATAGCTATACTTATGTGACTATAATGCGAAGCTGCTATATCCAATACTCTTCCCATTTCTTGCACTATGAGCTGAATATATTTTTTTTACTTTTTACTTAATATTTATTAGCATGATTGGTATCGCAACTTACCTGTACTGGATTACAAATATTCGTCTTCATGCCAAGACCTAATTGTCCACAATAGTTACCACCCCATACATATAAAACTCCTGTATTAGACAAGGCCAAAACATGTGCATAACCACATACTACTTTTTCTATTGTTAAAGAAAAAAATTGCTAATATTTAAAAAATATTTAACTTACATACATAAAAAAAACTTAATATTACCAATCGTAATACCAATAAGTGTTGTAATTTTACAGGGATTCGCATGATTGGCATAATTTCCAATTCCTAATTGACCAACCTCGTTACAACCCCAACTATAAATTTCTCCATTATCTGTAACTACTATGCTTGATGATTGACCACAGCTAATACAAACAACTCTTTTGTCAGTTAATGTGGAATTCACTTTCATGGGAGTTCCTTCATTTATATTAACACTATTTCCTACTTGTCTGGATGTATTTTCACCCCATGCATATACCTATATAAAAAAGGAATGTAGTTTTTTTATCATTATTAAAAAACGAACTTTAATTTCAAACTTTTATTGTCATTACCTTCCCTTCAATTGTTAACGCAAGAGAATGATGACTTCCACAAGCAATATCAATAACAAATTCATTACATAAATTTTTTGTTACAAGCATTGGAATCAAACCTTGACTGGCAGAGATATTTCCTAGTTCACAGTGACTATTATGTCCCCATGAATATACCTTTTGTGTACATATTTATGTTATTACATAATATAACATTAAATTGTTTTGTGCAATATACATATATTAAAATTGGATAAAATTCAAATACCTTGCCATCTTTAGTAAGAGCCAAAACATGTGGTCCTTTACCATATGCAAAAGTTTTTATGTCTTTACCGCATAATTCTTCAACTCTTCTTGGATAAAGAGTATTGTAAGTATCACCAGTTCCAAGACATCCAGATGTATTACTTCCAACAGCATATACCATTTTATCTTTTGTTACAATTAATGCTTCATTACCAAAATTACCTGTTTAATAATAATAGTTGATAGAAGTATGATATTTTATAGCTTTATATTGCTAATTTTTTTTATAAAAATAAGAAAAAGAATAAAAAAAAATAAAAAATACAAAAAACAATTAAAATAAAAATGAAAATGAAAATATTTTACCATATACAAGTGCCATATGAATCTTCGAAACATAATTTAAATCTAAAAAACTAAAAATTGGCCAATTCTTCAAATCCCAAGACATTTTTATATTTATCCTAAAAAATGCTTATTAATTAATGATCTTAAATAGAAATTTATTTAGTTATTTTAGTTTTAATTTTTATCAAATCCTTTTTTAATCATTTACACCATATTTTTTTTCATTCTCTTTTTTTAATATTTTTTTTAATATTTCAATATCACAATAAAAAATAAATTTAAAACAATAAAATCAGTTAATATATCAATAATATTATTATATTATATTATATATATTATATATTATATATATATTTATATTATAAACAAAGATTTTTATTTATATATATATATATATTAATCACATTTTATTAAAATTTAATTTATTCTTGTTAAAAAATTATATTGATGCATTAAAAAACAAATTTGTAACAAGAGATTTGTAATAAACATGATTTTAACATTTATATAAATATATTTATAAAATTAAATTTTTTTATATATAAATGCACTTGTTAAACAAAAATAGTTTTTATAGTATCATCATTTATTACATTATTAATGATTCTATCAAAATTTTATAATTTTTATTTACAAACATTAGTAAGAAAGTGAAATAGATCTAATCTATACACAAGGAAAGAAAATAATGAGAGAAAGACAGAAATAGAGTAAAAATATTTAAACCAGAGCCATCTGTAGAGTGCAATAAATGAAACAAATAAAGTAAGAACAGAAAATAATGAGAGAAGAATAGAGATAGAGTAAGAAATGGTCATCATTATCTCTTGAATATTAAAAACATTTTTTCAAAATTAAGTTAAAATAGAAGATGAGTATTATTTTTTGAATATTTTTAAAAAAATATTTTATTCTATTTTTAAAAAAATATTTTTAATGTTCGAGAGATAGCGCTAACAGTCAATTATCCTATCTTTATTCTTTTCCTATTATTTTCTATCTTTAATTTAATTTTATACGTTTCATTTGTGGCATTCTTAATATGGCGCTAATTTCAATATTTTTATCTGTGTTTTCTCCCATTTTTCCATACTTTTTTTTCTTGTTTTTGGCATGATCATTGATGAAATACGCAATATGAATTTGAACACATTTTTATTATTTTTCTTTCAAAATTACAATGAGTCTTAATTTTTAATATAAAAAATATAAATATCATATTTTTGGTTTAACAAACAACAATTATCTCACAAAATATATTCTAATATATAATGCAATATTTTATATATATTACGTATACGCCAAAATATTCTGAAATAAATGTTTCATTTCTTATTCGTAATTTTCTATTAAAATTTAGTTTTGATTCCATTATTATATCAACTTTGTTTTATTTTAAATCAGCAATATTAAATATAAATATATATTAAATTATAAAATTATAAAATTTAATACCCTTGGCATTATTGGAAAAAAGAAATATATTATTTGTTATATATTGATTATACACTTTTACTACATTCACATTATGTATATTATTATGTTTATGATAAAGATATATTTATATATATGTATATATATTCTACATTTTTTTTCAAATATTTACATACTTTTATCTCTTTATTTATATTATTATTTATGTATATATATTTCCTTCCTATTTATATTTATAATGACTTGAAATATGTTAAAAATAATAATAATAATAATAATAATTGTATAATCTATATTAAAATGAATAAAATGCAGTAAAAAATGGCACAATTAATAAAAAAATATCTTTTCACGAATTCTATTATAATTTTTAAATACAAAATAGTGTATTGTGATTATTTGTATGGTAAATTAATAATAGTACAAATAATTATTAAAAAACAATTTTCAATAGCTAGCCATTATTACAAAATTTACATATTAAAAATATTGTCATCACCTTTTTAAGAAATATTGATATTTAATAACAAAATTTATTTAATCTTGTAACATAATAAGGTGAATTATTCGTATCAAAGTATCACAATTGATTTCTTTGGATCAGAAAATATACATATTTTGAGCTAAGTTTTAAAAGCACCTGCTTGAGCAGCTTTAATTATAAAAGTTTTAACTGTACTTTCATCTAGTTTAGCAAAATCTGCTGTCTGTACCACTGCAGTCATATGATTTAATGCAAATTTAAAACAATATTCTTCTAATTCCTAGAAATATATGACATATGAAATAATTAATAATATTTTATGTAAAATAATATAAAAAAAATATGATTTACCTTAGCATTATATTGGATAGATGTATTATACAAAACGATCACATTACTGACTGTAATTCCTTTATTTATTATTTGTATGCAATACCTTTTTAACTGATTTTCAGAATAAGCATTAGCTAAATCTAGAAGTTCTATGAAAAAAGAATATAATTCATAAAATATATTATTCAATATTATATACATTTTTTTCTAATGAGAAATGAAAATATTTACCTAATGCATTGAGTGGATCTAGAAATGGATCAATTTCATTGGTGTATAAATATTTCAAAAAAGTTTTATACACATCATAAGAAAATTGTTTATGACATATAACACTATAATGTATAATTATATTAGTTAAAAAATATAAATACATATTTCAAAAATTAATTTACCTTTGACTATTTTCTGCCCAATGTTCTTGAAACATTGTTCTGAAGTAATGACAACGTATCTTCAAAATTGCTTTGTGCACATGAATAGGATTTCCGTGAACTTGAATAATAAGATCACTAGTGGTCTTTAACATGCAGCAAGAGATGACATCAAAAAGTGGTAAAATTAACAAACATGTTATTATTCATAAAATATACATACTGAATCATCAAAAGCTTCCCTTAAACTGTCTATTAAATTTGATTCTTCGTCACTGTGAAAAATAAGGGGCTGATGCATAACAGCTGGAAGTGCGTAAAATGCAAAAACATCATACAAACATTTTAGTGGAGTAAGTGTTGGAACTTTAACATTCTGGCCTAGACATTGACCCCACATAAATATCCGATTACCTTCACATAAAGCAATACTTATACAATTATAATATGATGTTGCTATATCTAGTACTCTTCTCATTTCTGGTACTTCTAGCTGTACAAAAATATTTATCAATTTTTTTCAAATATTTTATATTTATAAAAATATATTTTTACCTTTGTAGGTTTCCAAATATTAGTATTAAGTAAAACTGTAGTAAGACCTAGTTGTCCATAATTATTAGCTCCCCAAACATAAAGAACACCTTCATCACTTAATGCTAAAGTATGTATACTACCACAAACTACTTTTTCTATAAATCAAAATAAATACAATTAATAAAAATATCCATATTTTAATATATAAAAAAAGAATTTAATATCACCTATTACTATTTTTGCAAGTGATGTTATTCTGCATGGATGAAATTGATCATTATTATTATTTTCAATTCCTAATTGACCAACATCATTACGACCCCAACTATAAACTTCTCCATTATTTGTGACTACCACACTGAATGAGTCTCCACAACTAATACAAATAACTTTTTTGCCAGTTAATGTAAAATTTAATTTTCTAGGTATATCTTGTACTAATGTTGTTATATCATGACAACCTACTTGTCCTGATGTATTTTGACCCCATGCATATACCTGAAATAATATCATACATAATTTTAATAAAAAAAAAAAATAAAAAAATTTTAATAAAAAAAAATAGCTGTGATTGAATATTTGTATTTTACCTCTCCATCATTTGTTAATGCAAGAGAATGATGACTTCCACAAGCTATATCAACAATAAATTCATTACATAAATTTGTTATTATTGCTGGGGTTAAAGCTTGACTGCCAAAAGTATTTCCTAATTCATAATGACAATTTTGTCCCCATGAGTACACCTTTCATATAAATTATATCATTATTAAATAACATAATATATTTATTATTATTTTTATATAGTTGGATAAATTTTAAATACTTTTCCTTCCTCCGTAAGTGCTAAAACATGAGGACCTTTACCATATGCAAAAGTTTTTATATCTTTACCACATAATTCTTCAATTTTTTTTGGATAAAGAGTACTTTGAGTATCACCAGTTCCAAGACATCCACAAGTGTTATTTCCAACAGCATATACCATTTTATCTTTTGTTACAATTAAGGCTTCATTACCAATATTACCTGAAAATAAAAATAATAAATAACATTATAGTCATATGTAAAATATTGTATTAAAAAAAAAAATTAAAATAAATAAATAAATAAATAAAAATAGCTATCAAAAAATAATTATTACCATATACAACAGCCATATGGATATTCGAAATAAATTTCGGTTCTAATAAACTAAAGATTGACCATTTTGTCAAATCACAAGAATACATATTTATTAAAAAATTTACGATTCTAATAATTTAAAAAAATGTCAATAAAAATTGATGAAATTGTTTTTCACATTCAAATTCAATTTTTATCACTGTTGTTTATAAATTGAACACATGTATATTTTGATTCAATTTATAATTCTTAAATAATTCTTAAATATAGCGAACGAACAATTATTATAAATATTTCTATTAAATTGATTTAAATTTTTTATTAATAAATATACTAAGTATTATTAAAAATTATTTTTTTAGATAAATGTATTTATAACCAAATAAGTTAAAGAAAAGAAAAATTTAATATAAGACAATACATTGTATATTTCTTATAAATAATATAAATATAAATCTTATCTTTTATTACATTAATAATACTTTACTACATTAATATTAATGTAATTTATGATATATAATGTAATGAAAATCTTTCAATTTCTGAAATATCATCACA
>NW_006263826.1:557849-562373 GCF_000469605.1 Apis dorsata | reverse complement strand
TATATATATATATATATATATATATATATAAAATTATCGGACGAGCAATGTAAGTATACGTTATTCTCTCTATCTTTACTTTTAGTGGTTCAATTCTTCTACGGAAATTCGTTGCAAAGGCAGAATATGTGACGTCACGTTATCCCCACTGCTTGATTATGCAGAGGGATATCACGTGATCAGGTTTCTGCCAAAACTAAGCGTCGTATATGTCATATTGTATACAATAAAACATTGAATGTTAAGTTTTTTGTATCTTGTCTATAGTACAAAAAATTTATTTTATAACATAAATTTTTTTTGTACAGATAAATATAATTTACGAATACATGTATGAAGAATTATAAAAAAAGATCAAATCTCTAGTACGTATCAATTGTGATAGTATTTTTTTTATTATTGTTAATTTTTTTAATATTCTATTAAATCATTTTATTAACTCTGAAAGTTTAATTACGAAATATATTATAAATAAAAACGAGATATTTTATAATAATAAACAAAGAGTATAAAAATATTATATATTTTTTATAATATTATTCATTTTTATACAAATTCATGTCATATGGTAAACAAATAATTAGAACAAGTATTGGAATTAAAAATAGTGATTTGATCAATATCTATATTAAAATAATAAAACAACTTCTTATATGAGTAATTACAAAGCAATTTTTATTGTTTCTTAAAAAATTTTTATTTGGTAAGTTTTTGATTTTTAAAAAATATAACTGTATAAATAATATATTTTTTAATAATTAACAAATATTAAAATTAGTATAAAATAATTTATTAAATTGTATAATTTATTGAATTTATAATTTATTAATTATGTTCATGAAACTTATATCAAATATAAAATTTTCAGTAAGCAATATTTATTATTGATTTAAAGATGAATGAAAGCGAATCTATTTATGGAACTACATTATCCCAAGAATCAATAAAGGTAATTGCAGAAAGTATAGGTGTTGGAAATTTCCCAGATGAAGCAGCAAAAGATCTAGCCGAAGATGTAAGTTATAGACTTAAGGAAATTATTCAGGTTTGTATATTTTTAAATTATAAAAAAATAATTATAAATAATTTTTTTTATTTTTTAAATGAATTAAATTTCTATAATTGAAATTTTTAACATTATATAAAGGATGCTGCTAAGTTTATGAGACATGGAAAACGTCAACGAATGACAACACATGATATAGATCATGCTTTGAAAATAAAAAATATTGAACCTACATATGGATTTTTTGCCAAAGATCATATACCATTTCGTTTTGCCTCTGGTGGTGGTCGTGAATTACATTTTGTAGAAGAAAAAGAAATTGATCTTAATGAAGTTATATCAATGTCTGGTGGACAAACATGGCCTAAATTACCCTTAGAAATTACATTACGTGCTCATTGGCTTTGTATAGATGGTGTTCAACCTACGATACCAGAAAATCCACCTCCTGTTTCTAAAGGTATTAATTTAATAATAATAATAATAAAAATTTCTTTTCTCTTATAATATTAATATTAATTAATTAATAATAGATGTTCAGAAACTAGAAAGTGTTGATCCAACAAGTAAACTTACAAACAAAAGTCAAAACATTGGTGTTGGAAAACCAGGTGGAGGTGGTAAAAGTCAGAAATTACGCAATGTAGAAACAGTTCATGTTAAACAATTGGCCACTCATGAATTGAGTGTTGAACAACAATTATATTATAAGGAAATTACTGAAGCTTGTGTTGGATCTGATGAAGCACGTAGAGCAGAAGCATTGCAATCTCTTTCAGCTGATCCTGGTTTACATGAAATGTTAGCACGAATGTGTACATTTATTGCAGAGGGTGTGCGTGTTAATGTAGTACAAAATAATCTTGCTCTTCTAATTTATTTAATGCGAATGGTTAAAGCTCTCTTGGATAATCCAAGTCTTTATTTAGAGAAATATGTATGTATTAATTAATATACAATGGAATGTATGTATATGTACGCATTCGCGTTTTTTACATTTATTAATTTTATATTTCAATTTATAGTTACATGAATTAATACCATCTATTGCGACATGTATTGTTTCGCGTCAATTATGTATGAGACCAGAAGTGGATAATCATTGGGCTCTTCGAGATTTTGCATCACGTCTTATGGCTCAAATTTGTAAAAATTTTAATACCTCTACCAATAATGTACAAACCAGAGTAACTAGAATGTTTAGTCAAGCTTTGGCAAAAAATAGTCAGGTATAATTTTAAAATTTATAAAAAGAAAATTAGAAACGAAATAATATAATAATGTATTTTTTAGACCCCATTAGCATCACTTTATGGAGCAATTGAGGGATTATGTGAATTAGGGCCAGAAGTAATTAAAGCATTAGTTATTCCTAAAATTAAATCTATTTCAGAACGTATTGAATCATGTATCGAAGGGCCTACTTTATCAAGTGTGGATAAAAATGGAGCAGGTCATATAAAAACTCTACTTGTGGTGAGTATTATTTAGTATATAACTAATATAAAACTAATATAAATATAACTAATATAAATTTTATTATGTTATTATATAAAAACTAATAGAAAAATACGCGATACAATTTGTAGAAATCAGTGGCTCCTGTCTTAAAAACAATACGATCTCCTCCAGATTATGTAGAGGATTACAAACAAGATTATGGTTATATAGGTCCTGCATTGTGTGCAGCCGTTGCAAAAGCTCGTACGCAACCAGCTACATTAGCAACAACCGCATCTACAACTACAGCTTTAACAGCAAATCAACAAGGTCCTACATGTACTGGAAAAACTATTGTACAAGCTGGTAATATTATTCTTATCAACATAAAATTAGAAATATATATTTATTTTAAATATAAATAATGATTTTATTTTTTTTTCCTTTATTGAAGTAACAAATTCTAGTCCTGGACAACAAGCTGGACGCACAATTATGCTTGGTACAAGTAGAACTGCTGGTGGAACTACCACAGCTGGAGGACAAAAATTCGTTATTTTACAATCTCGATCTCAAACACCAACAACTACAAATATCAATAGCAATGCAATACAGCAACAATCTCAGCAACAACAACAGCAACAATCGCAACAACAAGTTAAAATAGCCCAAACTAATGTCAGTCAACAAAAATCTCATATACAAAGTAATACACCAAAATTAGTAGTTGTTTGTATGTCTAGTGGTAGTCATAGTACTACTACAGTAAGTCAGGTGCGTATAATATATTAATATATAATAATATAAAATTTATGGATTATATTTATCATTAAATGTAAGTATTTTTCATAATAGGGAAATATAACAACAAAAGCTCAAAATGTTTTTGTAACCCAACAGAACATTGAATGCTCATTAAATCCAGAAGAAGAACATTCTTTTCAATAATAAAAAAAATTTAATTTACAATATTCAAATTTTTAATAACATGTACAAAAATAAATTTTTAATGTTAATATACTTTATAACAAAAAATAAAGATTTTTTATGAACCTAAAATATATATATGTATATATATATATATTTAATTATTTAAAAATTATTTTTTAAAAATTAATTTAAAGTTATAAATTCATATTTATTTAAGAACTTAACTGGATGTTGAAATGATTTCTATCTATTAAAATGATGTCAATTTGAAGTATTTGTAAATGTATATAAATATGAATTAAATATATAAACTCTAATATTGATTAATAATATACTTATATATAATTTGTTAAATATTTTTTGATTTCTTCTTCATTTTTAATCTATTTAGATTAGAAATAGTAATTCATAGTCAATGCTACCAAAATTATATAATTGAAAACGATATTAATTAAAAGAAAAACTTCCTATTTTCCATGAAACAATTTATACTTATATTGATAAGTATTTGAAATCGTATTTTGAAATTATTTAATTCTAATCAATTATATTGTTTATATTTTTTATATATTAATTATATTGTTTATTGATTATGATTATGATTTAAATTTTTTATATATTTATTTATTTACTATAAAAAAACTAACTATTATAAAAAAAGAATAAAAAGCATGGCTTGTTGAGAAAATATAATTACGACGCAATAAATGATCGATGTATGAAACTGGATGCACAGAGAAAATAAAAGTACGCCATATTTGTTTTTAAAAAGATTTGCTTTATGCTTAATTTATGAGACGGAATAAAAATGTTGGTTAGGAAGCAATTTGGAATCTATATATATATATTAGTTTAAACTTTAAAAGATAAAATGTAACATTTTAAATAAAATTATATGAAATATGAAACATACATGCATTGATATTACAAATGAAGCAATTTAATATACTTTCAAGATTTTAACTATATATATATATACATATAAGTGAAAAGATAGTTTGTGGTTGATTGTTTGTACATATCGTATATACTTTTATTCATCATCTGTTATAAAATGGCTAAGAATGATACTTTAACGATCTTTTTTGCAAATACCGTTCAAGAAAATGAAAAAATGTTAAAGGAATCATATTCCAAAAATCAAGTAA
>NW_006263826.1:553535-557606 GCF_000469605.1 Apis dorsata | reverse complement strand
TATATATATATATATATATATATATATTATATACATATATATATATATATCAATACATAATATCTAATATATATTAATAAATAATATTAATTTAAAATTAAATATTTTTCAGGTAGACATCAAAAGCAAAAAAGATTATGAAAATTTATTTATTAAACTTAATTACATATGTCAAATGAAATCGACCAAAGAAAAAGTACAGTTAAACTCTTGGTGCAAAAAAAATGTAAGTTCAAAATGAAATTACTTATAACTTTTTATATAAATTTTGAAATTTCATTATGATATTTTATGTTAGATTATAAGCTATATATATGGACCCATCTCAGGATTTCCATCTGGTTCATGGTGGGGTATTCGTATGGATTGTTCTAGGGATCGTGTTCATGATCCTTTTGATGAGAATATTCAAAATGGGCCATTTGGAGTTACTTCAATTTGTACTTCAAGTATTAATTTAAATGAAGATATAGATTTGGGTAATTCTCTCACTCTTACAGGACAAAAATATTTTATTGGAAAATTAGATGAAGATCCACTTATTAAAAATTATGAAAATCAAATACCAGTGAGATTAATCAGAAGTTATAATTTGCTCAATGAATTTGCACCTAAAACAGGTTATAGATACGATGGTTTATACATTGTAACAAAATTTTGGATAGGTATAAATTCAGATTCTGTAAAATATTATAAATTTGCTTTGTTACGTTTAAGTGATCAAGAACCACCATTGTGGATAAATCCAGTTCCTTTAGCTATAAGTAATTGTACTTCTACTTTACATTCTACATCTATATCTTTACAAAATTACTTAAAAAATTCTGCATCAAATTTATACGAATTTAAAAAATATTCTCATGGTACTGAATCTACAGTTCAAAAAGAGAAACATGAAAATTCATTTGGATTTTCACAATCTCAAAATATTGAAAATAAAAGAGTAAATGAAAGAAGAAAAAATATAACTAAAAGTGCAATAGTAACTCGTCATGTATTTAAAAAATTAAATACAGAATATACATCAAATGTACCATGTATACCTACTATGTCAAAAAAGTCACTAAGTCATATTGAAAACAAAGGATCTAAAACTCGTAATACAAATATTTCTATACGTACAGGATTATATAATTCGTCTCATAATATACGAAATGATAATAAGAAAAATACTTCGTCACTATTTCGTAGAACTAAATCACTCAATGTTCACAAAACTAATCAACACATAGAAAATTGGAATTTATCTAACAAAGATAAAAATAAAAGTTTTGATGGAAAAACTCAAACGATCACGACAAATGAATTTTCTAAACGTATTAATTATATTTCGTTTAATTCAGTAAAACCAGATTCAATAAAAATAAAATTTGCTAAAAGTACTAATACAAAAATGAATAATGATACAAATAATACAAATCCAAATTCTTATCATAGATTTGAATGCAATGTTACATCTAAAGAAATAAGTAATGATAATGATTTTAAAGATTTATGTAACAGTACTATAAATTCATCCGATACAACTAATATGTTGAATATAACAAATTGTATGTATAAAAATGAAATTTCAGCATATAAGATGATGTCAAAAGAATTACAGGAATTGAAATCAATTGATTCTTTAGATTCCTTGACACCAGATAAAATCCTTTATTTAATTAATAATAAAAATCATCCTTTGTCAAAATTATTAATGGGTAATATGATAGGAATAACTTCAGAACAATCTATAGCATTACAAGCAGGAAATACAATGACAATCAAATCAGAAATCAAAGATAAAATAGGAACACAAAAAAGTAACAAAGAAGAAATAAAAAGTAAAACTAAATTTGAAATTACTTCAGATGATTTAAGTGAATCAAGATATTACAAATTTAGAAGATGTAGAAAACTATCTAGAAGAATAAAAAGTAAATCAGAAATGATAAAATATAATAAGTTACATAGTGAAAAATTTGAAAAAGAATCTATACAATCTTCAGATATTTTACAATATTCGAGAAAAAATAAAAGAAATATAGATATTTGTAAAGATTTAAAAAATAAAAATATGGATTGTCTATCAGATTCAAAAAGATACATTAAAAAAAATGCTGAAAATTCAATAAAAACAATGCATTTACAAACTGTAAGAACAATCGATTCATCAATAAAAAAACATATAAATAAAAAACAAAGAAGAGAAATTACAAATTTATTAATAGATGCAAAAATTGGACCTAAAATACGTGGTCCACGATACAGAAGATTACGATGTATTAATAATGCATATACAAAACAATCATATGATCATTTTGATGCTACAATATATAAATTAAATAAATGTAAAGTTAAAACAAAACGATCTACTAACCAAAGCAGAAATAAACTTACAAAAATAACTCGTTGTAAACGTGTTAAAACTAATCAAACTAGAAATATTAAAAGATCAGATACTTTAAATATAAAGCGCCAAAAAAATAAAAATCTTAATGTTTCTAATAAAATAAATGATGCAAAAAAAACTATAATTAATAATAATAATATAAACGAAAATGATATTGATAATATCAATAATAAAAAATCAGAACATATAGAAAAAAATATTAAAATTATAGAAAGTAAAAATATAACAACTATTAAAAATCGAAAAAGAAAATTAATAGATACAATTCATAGAGATTCGAAATGTAATAAAATTGATGAAAAATTGCGAAATTGTTATGAAAAAAAAATTTCAAAATCCTACAAAACAGATGCTGTTACTCAATGCTCTCTTCTTAAAGAACCATTAAAAAAAAATTTAAAATCAAATAATATCTTACAAAATAATGTTCATAATGAACAATATACTTTTATTAAAATAGAATATGGTGATTTTAAAGATACAAAATATGAAATGAATGAAACTATGAAATCTGATGCAAGTAATAATTATTCAATATCTCGGTCTGATAAAAAATTTGTATCTTGTACAGGTTTATATAATCTAAAGCATCCTGTGAATGCAAATATATCATTAAAAAGTAATATTTTGAATATAAGAGGACAAAATAAATGTTCACTTGAAAAAGTATCTGCGTTTGTACCTGTTAATATCCCAGATAATGATACAAAAATTGCTCGCTTAAGATCAATTGGATTTAAACCAATTAATTTCAGTATAGAAGATAATAATAACAAAGGTCAAAATAAAAAAGTATTAAAACAAAATGTTGCTGAAAAATACAATAAATATACAAATGAAGAAAATGATGTTGTTGTTTATATGGATGATAAATTACAATATCAAGATATTGAGGATGAGGATAAAAATTCCTTATCTATTAGAGAAAAAATTTTAAATTCAAAGATATATACTGAACAATTAAATAAAATGAATTTAGAAGAAGAATCTTGTAATTCATTATTAGAACAAGATATAGAATCACCTTGGCATGGATGGAAAAAAATTGTAACAAATAAAGATACATATTGGATAGGTTGGTAAAAATATATTATTATAATATATTATAATTATAATAAATTATAATAAATATTAGTAATATAATAAATATTATACTATTTTATATACACATATGTGTACAAATTTTTTGCCAAAAAAAGGCTGTTAACAAATGCTAAGTTATTTTTACACTAATAATTGTAATATTTCAATGCATTAATGTAATTATTCTATATGCTTTTGTAGGTCAATTAGATTTGATCTTATATTTGATTAATCTATGTTTAAATCAATTTAATTAATTTCATGATCTTTTTTGATCAATAGATCATTAGTAAAAATAAAAACTAATATAAGTAATATTAATTGTTAAGTGTACAAAATGATTTATTCTAACAAATTATTGTTATTTTGTGAAACAGAATAATATACTCTTTCCATAAAAATTTATGTATACATAATTCATTCTATTGTATAGAGAAAATAAAGTTTAATTAAGATTTAGATTAATATCCATTGTCATTTTTTTAAATACCTAAGTAAATATAATAATATAGAAGAAATATTAATAATATATAATATATAAGAAATATTAATATATAAAAAATATTAAATACAAAATATTCATATCTATAATATAA
>NW_006263826.1:536793-552921 GCF_000469605.1 Apis dorsata | reverse complement strand
TATATATATATATATATATCGGACGCGTGCAATAATTAGAAGTATTTTTCTTAGTGTATTTTATAAAATAAGTATTTTCTACTGGCAAAATTACACGGTAATCTCATATGAATTAGAAATACTGGTATATAAACATATACATAGTGTTTGTTCAGAGTGTAAAAATATTGTTTAACTACAATAAATAATGCAGCAACATATTGTGAGTATTTGAACATTAAGTACTGTACAATGCCTTTCTCTGAAAAACATAAATTATTTTTTAAAATAAAAATTGTTATATTATTATAATAGCCACCTCTATAGGTAACATTGCCTTAAATATGTTCAGCATATTAAAATAAATATCTTCTATGCTACATGATGTAACATAATACATGTATTAACACGAATGTAACATGGAACTATTATATGGTGATGATTTACATCACCGAATTGTTTATTTGTTTGTTCTGTGAGCGAGTTAAGTTCCTACCTAATGACGTATAATCAATTAATAGTATACATAGTGTTTTCTTGAAATTAATTTCACGGAAGTCCAACATTAATGTACTTTTCGATCTTTTTCTTTTTTGTATCTTTTTGTACATGATTTATTATATCTATTGGAACTCATCATCACTGCTCAAAAGCATTGTCTTCTCATTATAATTTTGAGAAATTGTAGCAACACGTTGATGAGAAGTATGCCGTCTTTGTGGTGGTGGTATTGTCATATTCTGTGGATCATCTGGATCGAAGCTGGATATCCGCATACCACGTTGTCCTTTAGGTGCTCCTGATTGTTATATTACATCACGTATTATCGCTGACAAAGCCGTTACTAATAAATATATCAATCAGCCAGCGAACAGCGAAAAATCATGCCGATATTTTTTTCTTTTTCATTCAAAACATTTAGAATATCAATTATTACAGGCTATGTATTATTTTATATGTGAATTGATAAAATTTGTTTACACATAGCACAATTTACAGCATTTTTTTATTTTTTCAATACATCACTACAAATATTATATATCCATTAAATAATTCATGCATGTTATAACAATAAAGAATTCAATTTACTAGTTTTAAGAAAATTATTAAATACATGTATAAGAAAAAAATATATGAAAAATATAGCTATATTAACATGCTAAATGAAATATAAACCATGCTTTTTTTTTTTAAATATAAAAGCATTACATAATAGCAATATGTATTTTAATAATTATTATTTTGTTTATAAAATAATATATAATTACAATACTGCCACAGAATAGTAATCAATTATTATTTGTCTTTTGCATTTATTAAAAAGTAAATTTTTTTATGAAATTACACTGTACTCTAAGTGCTCTTATTATTAAGTGTTTATTTTTTATTATACAGTAGATTTTATTAATTGCAAAATTAATAAATCATATGATTATGTATATGTTTATGTATATCGGTTTTAATATAAACCTTAAATCATAATTTGAGCAGAGAACACTATGTCCACTCTAAAATTTGATTTAAACTTAAAATATAATGTAAATTTTAATGAATTATATTAAAAAATTTTTTAATCTCCATTAAAAATATATGAATGCTTCATGTCCAATTTCTTGAAATTAAAAAACGATGCCTCGTGTTTTCATAGTTTTTCATACGGCAAGTTGGTATTAACGTCTGAAAAATAGTAAAAAGAAAGTGCCTTCAAAGAATTTTAATTGGCACATATTAATCAAATTCATGGTAAAAAATATTATCTTTTCAAGAAATATTTTATTATATTTTTATTGCAAAAGATAAATATAAATGAATTTATACTATTTTATTGTTTTAATGACTGGCAGTAAAGTATATTGAATTATTATGTAATAATATAAAGTATATTGATTATTATATTAAAATGATAAATGTTTACCATTTAAGAAACTAAAATTCACAGTTAAAACAACATAATAAATATATTTATTTGTTTAATTTAAATTTGAATAAAATATTTTAATAATTATAATATATTTTTTATATTTTACGCGTATAATAAATATAAAATTTAAATAATATAAGTAAATAATATATGAAATATGATTTTGATTCATCATTCACTATATCATGCTATATGAAAATGTACAATCAACAATTTAAAATATAATATTTATATGTACATATATTTAATTAAAAAATTTGTTTAATAAAAATAAGTAATGCATACATACCAGAACTATACTGGGTATACTGTTGATATTGTGGATGAAAGTTATGGATGGCATCAGTCATTATATCTTTTGGATTCATAGTTTCCTATTTATAAATATTAAAATATCAATTTCATTGTTTTATTTATTATATTATTTAAAAATTGTTATAATATACCTTTAAACTACTGCTAATGCTTTGCATTGTTACACTTCTTCCTCTTGAATCCGTAACACAACCAGCTGAATACACTTGGTAAGGAAATGCATAACGTAAAGCTATAGCAGCAAATAACATTTCAATACAAATCAAAAAGTTTTGATAACCAGCAGAAACAGTTCCTGCACTAGTTGATTGATCTAAGCTTATAGGAGAAATTACATTTGCTTTTTCAAGAATAGCCAATAATACTCCTGAAATAAAATAAGATTAATATTTTTGATACATAATATTTTAAATAATCTCATATTACCTTGCCAAAATGAAAGAAAGATAACACTCTTAACAGTACAAAATTTTAAGACAGGTTCAAATGGTGTTAATAGGTCTCTTGTAGCAAAATAGAAAAGAAAAAGTCCATAAAGTGCAAGAGATACACTAATGTTATAAATTATAGTTATATAAATATAGCCTCCATCTGGAGACCAATCTCCATCTCTATAATGACCAAATGCCTGAAGAAATATAATGACAAATGCCATTACTGGTTTTACCAAGCAAAATTGTAAAGTAGCTTGCTTGCAAAATCTAAGAAAACCAATTGTATATGTTTTCCCAACTAGACAACATGTTCCATATAAACAATTAGAACGAATAGGTTTGCCACGTATTTCAGACATAATATTTCCTTCACCACCCAGGTACTCGTAGCATAATGACAAAAAGTTATATATAACAAATGCTTCATAACAGTCTCGAACAGTAAAAAAATAAACATAATAACTTTCACTGTAGAAAAATAGTAGAGACACCCAAGAATAAGTAGCATAAATTGGTACTATAAACAGAATTCTAACTATCCATCTTTGCTCTGTTGGATTAGTATACCACCTTAAGTGTTGATAAATCTAAAAAAGAAATGAAATCAAAAATTAAGAAATTAAAAATTATTAATTTTTCAGTTAATAAAATTATAATATATTAAAATATATTACAAAATACCTGTTGACAAGTTAAAAATAATGCAACCCAAACAAATGCACCAGCAATACCTTGAGCTGCTCGTGTTTGTAAGAAAATTGGAGCTGTTTTCTCAGAAATTGCAGTGACAGTTGTGGACGTCATATTAGCAATCAAAGTTGTAGATGGTTCCGTACTACTCATATTTCAATCTAAGAAAAGTTAATGTTACAAACAATAATAATAACTTGGCATTATTGAAGAAAGATGATTGTAGCTACCAAAAATATTCGTTTTAATCACAGTCACAAATAAAAAAAATAATAAACATCTTTCTGTAACATAAAATATCGAAATTATGGTTCGCGCGTTAAAAATCAATATGCACAACAATAACAAAGGTATTCCATTCGTGCATAAAATTTCATCTCGTAGACGCACCCGTGCCCCATTCGTAAGTTTTTTCAAAGGATTGTAGCATACGTGCGATCTCTTCTTATTTCACCGTACGTGTTCTCCTTTTCTTTTGTATCATGCGTACGTGTTGACCTGTATGAGATCAAGCTTCACAGGTTCCCCTCTTTCAATTAACTATCTACTGACGCAGTGGTGATGATCGTGACCTTCCAAAAAGCAACGTTAATAATCTACTGAATTTTCTTTCCTTCACTGTTATATATTTGTCCAGTTTAGATCACCGAGTTTCACTTTTATCCGACATTTTTCACATCTCTTTTCGTTTGCTCTCAGATGTCAAACATATTCACCCAACTAGCTTTACAAAATATGCCAGTTGATAATAAAAATATAACTGGTCTTGCCACCACACCATATATTCTTCTTTTTTCCACTCGCAAATCTTTCCTTTGGTTCTCTTTGTTTCACTTTTATAGACGATCTCTTTGCCCTTCTCCTTCATGCTAAACCCCCTCCATGATTTTCTTTAATTACTATTGCATACGCATGCGCTTATTCATAGTTATATATCATTTTTGATGATAAATCGTTGAATAAGGTATATCGCGTTACTTTATAAAAATTTATTTTGATTAATAATTTATCTCAATTTTAAAAAATTCATTATTTGTCAGTGAATTCGTATTCTTTCATTTATGAAACATTAAACAAAAATTAATATAGATTTTTTACTTTTATCTTACTTTTATCAATTTCAAAAGATCATAATTCAAAAATATAATATTTATTTATAAATAATAATAATAACTTTAATAATGAATATATAAAAATTTTATATGTAATATATCATCTGAATAATATTTTAATATAGTTTTGAAAATTTCGCAAAAATGGCACTCGTTTATATTGAAGACAATGATCCTTGGTAAGAATAACTAATTTTGACTTTTCTTGTCCATCTTTGAAATTTGAATTTTTGTTTAAGAATTTGTGAAATTATGTAGGTTAACGGAATATGATGCTTGTGAGAAACTTTTCAGAGAAATTATGGAACAATTTACAGCACGCAATAAACATTCAAAAACTTTGCAAGCATATGCAAGTATATCTGCAAATATACGAATACGTATAAAACAATATAATCGTGAAGTTCAACAACTTAAAGATAAAGTAGATGATGCATTAAAGTCTAAAGCCATGTATCCTTTTTCTTAGTTATTCGATTAAGGTTTAATTAAAAATTTATTGTTTTAATACTTTTTTCTTAAAATACAAAGATATGTAGAACTGTTGAAGAAGCAGAACGAAGAATACGTCAAATAGAAATACTGAAGAGTAGGGATGTACATTTACAAGAATTGTGTGATGCACGTACAAATAATTTTGCTTCCTCTCGTGCAAATTTACTTACATCAGGGACATCAGCTTTTGCAGATGGAGGTACAACTTCTTGGGCAGCTGATGATGATGATAATGGTGATGATGATAAACTTATAGATACACAAATATCCATTGCTGATCTTATGTCACAACGAGATAGAACCTTAGAAGGTAGAAATTTTAATATGCTTTCTGATTGCTGAATATTATTTCTTTTATTTTTTTATAGAGCAAAATAAAGGTTTAGAGGAGTTATGTAAAGTTATTGCAAGACAAAAAGAAATTGGTCAGACTATTAGTAATGAAGTAAATCATCAAAATGGTAAATTAAAATTAATATTATTTATTATTTAAAAATTTAATAATATAAATTTTTTTTTAGAGATTCTTAATTTTTTAATTTTTTTTATTTATAGAAATAATTGATCATCTAGCTGATCATATGGATAGAACTGATGAATCATTAATTAACAGGACACATCACGTGAAAACTATTAGTTTTAAAGATCGTACATGTGGCTATTGGATAGTAATAATTTTTCTTTTTATTTGTATTATCACAGTTGTTTTACTTCCATAATTTTTGATTATTATATTATAATGTATTTGATTATTATATATAAGAACAATAGGTATCTCTTTTAATGTAATTTTAATATATTCTGTAAATATGTATAAAAATTATATTCTTATAAATTATTGCACTTTACGTTTTTAACTATTTACTAATTTCAGTATTCATTATAAAAATTATATTATATTTATAAACAAAAAATACAATATAAATTAAAATAAATATTTATTTATATATCTAAACGTGATGTTTTTATCCCTAAAATTATATAACATTGTAATGAAATAAGTTTTTTAAATAAGAAACAAAATTTTTTCATTATTTATCTTTGTACAAATTATATTTCATTGTTCATTGTTTTATTTTTTTGAGATATCTCGGTATTAGTTTCTAACATATTACTCTTTATATCTAAGTTAAGAGTTTTCAAAAGAGCTTTTGGATTAGGATCTCTTCCACTGAATTTTCTGAAATTTTCACGTGTAGAATAAGTGCCACCTACAACTAAAAATGATTCGCGATATCTATTACCGAGTGCTTTTAATGATTCTTTGTTCTCATAAGAGATATCTTGAAAAGCACTATATAAATCAGCAGCAATCATTTTTGACCAAATATGACTGAAAATATAAATTTTTTTCTTATATTCCATTAAAAAGATATGTATGATATATACATATATATATATCATTTATAAAATGTTACCTGTAATAAGCAGCTGCCCAATTTCCACTAAATATAGGTTCAAAAGAACATATATGACTATCCTTTTTATTAGGAGGAAGTACAAAATATTTTTTCCATAAACGATTCATTATATTATTCCAAAATTCTTTACTAAAAATTAATTAAGAAGAAATTAAATATAACATATAAATATATATATTTATTATATTTATTATATTCAATCTTACCTAGAATATAATTCTAAATCAAATTGTGATAAATATAATTCTTTGCATAAATTATAACCTGATAAATGCGTTTTTGCATTTTTCAACTTGTCAATCATACTTAATGGTAATGATTCTCCTGTAATTTGATGACATGAAATTCTTTGCAAAAATAATGGTTCATATAACCTAGAAAACAAAAGAATAAAACATTTTATGCATATGTATGTACATATGTAAATATGAATTATAAAAAATACAAAAATTTGAATAAATATACCAATTTTCAAGAAAATAATCAGAAATAAATAATGCATCCCATTCTATGAATGAAAGTCCAGCAATATCTGTGTATTCCACTTTTGTTAATAAATAATGCAATGCATGTCCAAACTAAATAAAAAAAGTTAATATTAAAAAAAATTTATAATATGAAATATTATTTTAATATGTAATAATTATACATTTACCTGTCGAAATAGCGTTTGGAGATCTTTGAATGAAAGCAAAGAAGATTTCCCATTCATAGGTGGTTGAAAATTGAATATTAATGCAATTAATGGTTTTATATTACATATTTTACTTTTATTTTGTATTGAGACTGTATATCCTGAATTCTGTGATGCTCTAATTTTTTCATCTGTCCTTGCATATAGGTCTAAATAAAAACTGCCTAATGGATCAGTGGTTGATTCCTTTATATCAAAAATATCAAAAAATCGAACATCTTTATGCCAAAGATCTGTTTTTTTGGTTTCAATAATTTTTACATCAAATAAAATTTCAATCAGTTCAAATAAACCATTTAATACTTTTGGTAGAAGAAAATAATTATTTAAATCCTCTTCCTTATACCTATAAATCATATTATATATTATGTATTTATTATATATATATTCATATTTTTTTATTGTTAAATATTTTTAAACATTATCTTATACTTACTCATATACAGTTCGTAATTGTAGTCTACCCCAATATGATATGTCCCAATGTTGAAGTGTACCTTCAAGACCTTCTTTACTTGCAAATGCTTGAAGTTCTTTAATTTCATATTCTTGAGCAGGACGAGCTTTTAGAGATAAAGTAAAATATTATAGTTATTGATTTATTTAAATTTAATTATATAAAATTATACCTGTAGATAAAATAAAAATTTTACCTGTAGCTAATAAAGTATTTAACACATGATAAACATTTTTCACACTAGCTGCCATTTTAGTTTCCATACTTAAGTCAGCAAATGATTTGTATCCTAGCAAATTAGCTTCTTGATTTCTCTTCTGTCTAATATCTTCCAAAGTTGTGCTTGTTTGTACTGATTTATCATGTAATACAGATGCTTTAATAACATTTGTTTCCCACACTTTACATCTTAAAGTACGATCAGGACAATGTTCTAATAGAAAAATAAAAATTAATATAATTAATTAACCACTATTTAATTTTATAAATAAATATATACCTATAAATGGTTCTACAACATCTGGAGTTAAAGTTATTATCCATGGTCCAACAAGAAATTTTGTAGAATCTGGTGCAATAGATTTCAGTAACTCTTCAGGAAAATCTTTCATTAGTACAGGATCTCTTATAGTAAAACTAAGATGATTTATAGCAGTCTACAAAAAAAAATAATTACAATTAATATTCTTTTAACTTGTTCATATTTACAAACCTCTAATTTTTGTGAATATTCTTTAATTTTATCACATAACCACAATCTCAATGCTGAAAATTGTTCCTTTTTCTTTTCAGATAATTCTAATCCATTTAATTTTCCTTCCAATATATATTTTGTTAAAACTCTTTTTTGTTCATCACTTAATTTGTTATGACTGTTATTGAAAACATTTTTACATGCTTGATATATTGGTACACTAATATATTTAGAAGCAGAAGCTCTTCTAGCACGTCCATCAATATTTATATAATATTGTGTAGGCATTAAACTCTGGTTCCCTAAATATAATGTTTTTGAAATGCCCCATGTAATATTCAAAGAAGTATATATTTCCTCTAGAGGATTTAATATATTTTTAAATAGATTTTCTGAAGAAATATCATTAACATCTAAAAACAAATTTTGCAAAATATATAATTTAATAAATTAAAAATAAGAATATATATAAAATAAGCAAAATTACTTTCTATTTGTTTTTCTAAGGTTTTAATTGTTTCTTCAAATTCTAATGCTTGTCTTCCAATAACAGCAATACATTTTTCTATCGTAATATTTGTAAATTCCGGACTTTTATCTTCTTTTAATAGAGGATATTTTCCTGGTAAATCTTCTCCAATTTCTGGAACACTAAATTTAAATTAATTGTTATCAAATAATAAAATCATTTTCAATATATTTTAAATATATTAAAAAAATTGTAAAAAAAAAATTATACATAAAAAATTTATATAAAAATAATAAAATTATATAATTTTTATTGTGAATAAGTATTTTTATTGTGAATAAAGTAGCGATACGATATATGTACATACAGAATCAAATAACCATTACGTCTCGGAATTTTTAGGAGACTATTCTGAGATAAAATAATTTTTTTACTATAAAATGAGGTCACTTTTATATTTTTTAAAAACATCATGTTTTTATTATCTCTCAAATTACATTTTCAACTAAAAACCGCTCTTCTTGGTTATTATATCATTTAATTATCCCGTTTTTCTATTTAACTAGTAAAATTTAGTCATGAATTACAAGTTCATTCTAGTAGACAGTTCTAGTAGTTTCATTCACATTTTAACTTAAATTTTTAAAAAAATAAATGAAGAATTTTAATTTTAAATATTCGTAATAAAATAAGAAAATATAAATTATCAATCATATCTAAAAATAAAAATTTTTTTATTGCATATTTGCTTATCATTAAATTTGTTATAATACATTTGGGATGGCGCCACTATAAACATCACATTTAGAGATTCAAGATTGCGTACTATTGTAGTATGTTTATATTGGGCTAAATACAATTGGGTGGAAGAAATTGCGTATTTTCTGACGTACACGATAACGAATCATTAATTTGTACAGTGATATTGATATTACGATTTTGGATTGTTTTCACAAAATTTTATTTTATTCATCATAACTATCATCATAAATCGATGTCTTCAACAATGTCAGGAAAGTTACGAGGAAATAATATTAAGTGGGGAAATTCATCAGAAGAAAATAATACATATGAATCAAAATATAAAATGAGGTTGAGAGAATCATTAAGGAATACGCAACAACCAGCTTTAACTGAAAGTGAGACTCTTGTGGAACCACGAAAGCGAGGCCGTGGTCCTTCTAAAAGACCTTGCCTTAATAGAAATGCTTTAATGGCTCGAGAAAATCGACTTAGGAAAAAAGCTTATTTAGAGAAGATTGAAAATAAACTATCATTTTATCAGCAAGAGAACAAAAATTTAGTAAATATTATAAAAAAACAAGGTATTGATATCAAACGATTAAGTGGTGAAGTTGCTTATTTAAAGAGTGTATTAAACAATAATACCAGTATTACTACATTGCTAAGAACAATCAATGATGGCCTTCAAAAAATTAGTACACAAAAAAAGAATTCATTGAATTCAAATCATGTTTCTGAATATTCAAATGAATTAAATACGCAACACAAATGTACATGTTATACAAATGTGAAGGAGAATATATTAAATAATCAAAATACCAATATATTTATTACAAATGTCAATAATGATTCATTGATAGAACATAATACGACTGAAGATTCTAATAGTGAATCTTATATTAATTCTCAGAAGAGATTTGCTTGTAAGAATTCAAACATGGATAAAATTTCTTCATCTTTCTTAGATTCAGATCATACTTATATTGTTTCTAAAAATATTGAAGTTGACAATAAGAGCAATCTTCAAAATAAAAATGTAACAGACACAATAACATCAACTACTAATATAACATCTGATGATAATTATATGGATAATACAAAAGATTTGGATAATTTATTACCAATTAATCAAACAGATTTGTCCAGTGTAGATGAAAAGAAAGATATTGATACTATTGGTATCGATTTTGATCAATTATCTTCTTTTAATATGGATATATTTGAAGATCTTCCCAAATGTGATGAAATGATGAATACAGTAGATAATTTAAATGATGCATCTAATCTTTTCACTGCAGAAGAAATATCTCAAACTTTAGATAATACAGGAATCTGTCTTCATGTTAATTCAGACAAAGTATCTTTAGAATTTTGTTCCATTTGTCACTTAAATAGTAAGAATTCGGGATCAAATTGAAGGGGGAATTGATCATAATTATTATAAGTTCACTCAATGATGAGTTACAGAAGAGGTTTACCAAAGATTTTGGAAATATTTCTCGATCAGTGGAATACAAAAAAATTAATGAAAGTAATATATTTTATATTATTTCAATAATTATTGAATATAATAAAGAAATTATTGTATAAATTATTGTATATATAGTAGTGGATATATTAATATTTTCAGGTATATCAAGAAGATGTATGTCAGCATCATATTGCCTATCTCTTGCTGAATCATCGTAGAAATATTTCTCACGTGGAGCGAAAGTTGCGTTATTAGTATTTATACTATTTATGTATATAACATGCGCATATGTATATATATACATATATGTAATATGCATATATATGTGTATATATGTACATATAAGTTATGTTCCATATATGCATATAATCAATAATAATATATATGTATATGCATATATATCTTTTTAT
This sequence comes from Apis dorsata, assembly GCF_000469605.1. Lineage (NCBI taxonomy): Eukaryota > Metazoa > Arthropoda > Insecta > Hymenoptera > Apidae > Apis > Apis dorsata. Next base: position 541,615 of record NW_006263826.1, on the reverse strand, counting down.
TTTATAAATAATAAATTTTTTTATGTAATTTTAAATTATCATTAATAATATGTAATAGTATAAAATACTTTTGTCGAAGGTTACTTCATTGCTGCTTTTCAATAATGGTATTTAATAACATAAAAATTGTTTTTGGAAGAAATATTTATTATGTCTGATTTTAATAGCTATAAAATGAAGCTCTTGCCTACTATGTATAATATTAAATCGTAACACTTCTGTTCCTCTGAAAATATAATTATTTATTTTTTACAGGATAGTGTACCACTTGGCATTGATTTACTAGCAACAATCGTGCAAAAAGGTAGGCATTATTGTAATTTTATTAACATAATTCAAAATATATTTAAAATTAAAAAATGTAATATATATAAATTATATTAGTTTCATAACAAATATATTTATTTTATTTAGTTGAGCTTTGGCATATCTGACACATTCTGTTTATCATTTGATGTTACATAGTATTTTGGAGCAATTATAATTAGAACTTGTTGGAAAAATATGGAATCATGATCGCCCCCTTCTCTTAATATAAAATATATAATTAATGAACAGGTTGAGTATGATTGATAAATTGATACTCGTTTTTTATATTGGAATAACATTTTATTACTGTTAATATATGTACAATTTATTAATAATTATAAATTTTGAATTTTTTATAATTTTCAGCTGCATCCCAAGGATTTTCAACCAATATGGAACATTCCATCCACTGATCGAGTTTTATGGTAATTGAAATTGAAATTAAAGAATTAAATAATTAAATAATATAAAATATTTTCATAAATTATATAGTATAAATTAGAAGCTTACAAGATTGAAAATCTTATTCCTTCTGATTTTTCATAATTTTTCATTATGAAAAATTATATTGTATAAATTATAACAAAATTATGCGATATGACAAAATATTTTAATATTAAGTCTCTTAGGATAAGTAAAAAAACATATTTTTTTGTTTCTGGAGGAAAAGAAGTGTATCGATTCTATTATTGTTATAATATATGTATTCTTGTTTTAATACATACAATATTTTTATATATTTTTATTATAAATTATTTATTGATAACATACAAACATACATTTGAAAATTATATAAATTATAGATGTAAATTACGTATTACTCTGTTGATTTAAGTATTTTGTAATTTCTAATGAAAATTATAAGTTGTTTTGTATAAAAATTTGTTACTTGTTTATAATAAACCTATTGATATTAACTTTTTTTACATATATTAACAATTAAATTTTGTATTTTTTTTCTTTACTTACATTTATACAATTACATTTTAAAATTATTATATCAATGATTTTATTATAAAACATATTATAATCTTTATGTACTTTATTAAATTAAAACGCGTTCATTCCTGTTGTAATTAATGTAAGATATTTTTTATATTGTAAATTGCATGATATTTACAAATTTTTTTTATCGCAAACTGAGAGAGAAATAAATACTTCAATTTGTTAAAAAATGTTAATAATCCAATTTTTTTTAAATAATTTCGGCATTTAATTTTTCTCTCTTTAATTAACATAACTTAATAATCATTTTTTTCTTATCTTCATTTATGTAGTAGGAAACTATAAACTTTGTACAAAGAATTTCTGATCACAACATATATATGTATATATATATATATATATATGTATATATATTAATTTAATAAGAAACAGATAATATAAATGATTATTCAAATTCCAAGGCGACTAAATACATCTGGTTTTTTCACGTGTGCTACTGTCGTAATTCTATCGAAAGTTACTTGTTTAGCACCGTTTGTTTTAATCACTCCTAAACGTGCTTTTGCCGGTATCGAAGTTAATCTTTCTGAAGCTGTAAGAAATGTTTCAAAAGAATTAAAAATTTTACAATAAAAAAAAAGTTATAGAAAGTTAAAAAAAAATGTTATTAATGCTAAATCATATACCTAATTTCCCGGATGTAATATTGGATTTTATTATTCTGTTATCTCTTGAAGATGTATTAAAAGAAATTCTTTTAGTTGTTTTTACTAATTGTGTAACATTATTAGACATAACTTTTCTATTTGCTTCTTGATCAGCTCGCATTGTGCCCATATTTTTTTTTATAATTTTATTTGTTGTAAGAATTGAGGTTCTTGAACTAGGACTTCTAGTTTTTAATATTCCTGTATTATTTGTTCCATTTTTTAATATACCTGTTTGAATCATGGTATTGTCTTTTTTGGCATCTTTATCTCCTAATCGATTAAAAACACTTACAGATCTTTTAAAAACATCTTTTCCTAATCCAGTAATATTAAATGTTGGTAATGTTTCAGTTGGGTTTGTTGTACTAGTTACAGAGCTATCACCCAACCTATCAAATACAGTTCGTTTTTGTTCAGATTTTTTAAGAATTTGTTGACTTCTAGATGTTGATCCTTTTGGAAGTATTATAGTATATCCAACTTTATTATCTTTATTATCAAGTGATTTTATTTTTTTGGATGATTCTTGCCATTCATCTTCATTATTACTATCAAATTCATTATCTTCTTTCAATTTTCTTTTAAGAATAGTTTGTTTCTTTTGATTAGCTAAATCAGTAATTATTTCACCTGATGTCGATATAGGTTTTTTAGGAATAACAGTTTTTTTAACTGAACTGGTTGGAATTTTAACAATCTTCTTTGTAGTTAATACATCAGATTTAAGTTTAGAATTAATTATTTTAGAAGTAGAACTAGTTGCCTTAGTTGCTACTTTTTTAACTATTGGTTTGGGTGTTCCAACATTATCCTCTGTATCAACTAAGAATCTTTCACATGTTGTTTCTTCAACCACTTTTTTTGCATATCTCAAAATAGCAATCATATCTCCCATTAAAGTAATTCCCATTTCTTTGAGACTAGGTTTGTCTAAATCAGGTAACATGTCTGGTTTAATACGATTATTGGAAAACACAACTGCATGCTTTGTAGCTACATCTTGGGGAAATCCTGCTCCTTTAAAAAATTTTACCCAATATGCTATAAAAAGAAATAGTAATTATAATGATGATTTTTGAACAAAACTGAAAAATTAATTAAATTGTAGAAAATTTTAAATACCTGATAATGATGATGCCATTTTTACCGGTTAGGTTATTTATATTACTTAATGAACAATAATATTTTATAAATAATTTCCTATGTTAAATATAAATCGTTCGCAAAAAAAAATTAATTATATTATTTTACATATTTTACAAAATTTATTATTCCTTACGCAACTTCACTCAAAATAAAGAATATTTTCATAAACGAATATATGATATCGTTTAGAGTATATAAATGATAAGAAATGTTTAATTATAATTTTTTTGATAAATATATCATAAAATATAGTTAAAAAGTGATAATAAACATCGGTATTCCATTTCTTGAAACTTCAGAACTATTCACATTCATTCCCGTATATAAATCTATATGTATACAAAGCTAAATGCATGAGTGAATTAAAGTACTCAGATGAAAGTTTATAGAAAAGTTACACGTAGCGACATCGTTGACAAATATGAGTACTAATAATTATTTTCACTGATGAAATAAAATTATTTTTATATTTTTAAATTTTTTATAAAATATAAAATGTATATATATATATACATAATGTATATAATTCCATATAAAAAAAATTATAAATTTATAATAAAATTGTAATTCATTAATTTTATATAATACATAATAAAAATATATACATAATTTATATAAATAAAAATTATAATAAAATAAATAAAAATAATAATTTATTACTAGAAAATATATATTAAATATATATTTTTTAAATTGGAAATAATAAATAATAAAAAATTTCAAAATAACTAAGAAATAGAAAATTGCGATTTAGAAGAAATGGATGTAATTGTTGCCGTTCTAGATATAAAATGTTTATGTTTGCTCGTCCGTGAAGTTTCGGAGGAATGGTGTTGCTCTCGTTGTTTTGGGAATTTCACGCGAATTACCGTACTATTTTTATCGTGTGTGGGTGAATCAGGTGTCTTCGTCGTCTTTGATACTATTTTCGATATCTTCGTATTCTCTAACTCGTTTGCTGGGCGAGATTCGCGTTTAAAAGAAGAACGGAGGTTAGTTTCGGCAGATGTATTGGGGTATGTAGTTTTCTATGAAACTCAGTTTTAAATGGTTTTGAAACAGACTAATAAATATAACAAGATTTCATTATATTATAAAAATCTTATGAAACTATTTCATTCATTCATCGTAAAATTTTATTTAAATGAGATTTATTTTCTTTTAAATTACATACCATTTCTTTTCATTTTAATCAATTGTGCGCGTAATTTGAACGAAAATAATGTTCTAATAGTAAATGAATGAAATTCTTTTTCATTTGATTTTTGAATATAATTTATATGTTATAAAATATTTATTAATTAAATTACAATTAAATTTTAAATTTACGATAAATAAAGATTCATAATAAAGGTTTATATAAAATTTAATAACTAAATTTCATATATATAATATCATATTATATTTTATAAAAGAAAAATATTATTAAATGCAATAATATGAGATATGATAATGAAAGAAAAAAATAATATACATATATATTCTGATAAAGACATATGTATTTTGCTAATTAATGGAATTTTCGATTTATCATGTATTTACGTATTATTAGCATATTTTAAATGGATTATAGATATAATTATAAATAATTCATAGTGATTAAGTATAGAGCCTGTTTCATGAAAACTGGATATTTGGAAGGGTAACGGGGTGTTGGATTAATGGTACGAACAAAATCAGGGAAAGTGAGCGAGTAAGTTAATGAGAAACAA